>NW_023234215.1:766057-772549 GCF_002007445.2 Ailuropoda melanoleuca | reverse complement strand
GAGTTAATTGTGGGTTTGTAATCTCTTTTAAGGAACATGGACACATCAGGATGGGTGACATTATGCTGTAGTAAGAAACCATCCCCAAATACCAATAATTTAAAAAAAAAACAGGGTTTATTTCTTGTTTGTGCTGCACATTTATTGCAGATGAGCTGTGACTCTGTTCCAAGTTTTGGTCTTTCTCTAAGACCAAGGCTAACAGAGCAGCCCCTGACTGTATTGTAGGCGAGTCACTGAGGCAAAAGAAAAAGTGACATGGCAAATCAAATGATGTCAAATGATGATTCTTAAACACTACCTGGAAGAGCCACACATCACTTCAGCTACATTTCATTGGCCAGTTGATGAAGAGAAGTCACATGGAGCATGCAGCTGTATACCACCTGTGTGATGGCCTTTCCTCGGCACCACCCACCAGATCCCCCCAGGATCTGTATACTGGCCTATTTTCCCTCTATTTTTAAACAGATTTATTTTAAACAGATAATTTACATACTAAAACATGTTTCTTCTAGTAAATTTATAAGGTTGTGCAACCATCACCCCAATACAATTTTAAAACATTTCCATCATTCAGAAAAAATTCTCTTTCTTATCTGCAGTCAACCCCCTTACAACCCCAGTCCCAGGCAGTCATTGCTTCTCTTTCTGTCTCTATAGATATTAATTTTCTCAATATTTCATATAAATGGAATTACAAAATATATTATCTTTGTGTCTGGCTTTTTGGGCTTGGAATAATGTTGTTAAAGTTCATCTTTGTTGTAGTGGTTTTCAGAAGTTTACTCCCTTTTATTGCTGAACAAAATTCAATTGTATGGCTATACCATATTTTGTTTAATGATTCACCAGTTGATGGATGATTGGATTTCTTCCAGCATTTTTGGCTAATACAAAAAATGTTCCGAGGACATTGTTTTCAACTCTAGAATCTCCATTTAGTTCTTTCTATTCTTTTTCTTTTATTCCCCATTTTTGAACCACTGTCAACATATTTTCCTTTTGTTCTTAAATATATGTTTTGATACCTTCAATTCTTCAAACATATTTATAATATCTGATTTAAAAATCTTCGCTAAACCCAACCTGTGGGCCAAGCCAGAAGAAGTTTCTTATTACTTCTTACCTAAGCGTGGTTCATACTTTCCTGGTTTTGTTTCATTTGTAGAAAACTAAGCATTTTAGATAATATATTCTAGCAACTCTAGATTATGACTTTCTTTTATTTTCTCTGAAGGTTTTTTCTTGATATTTTTTATTGTTAGATTATTGGTATGGTTGTTTAAGTAATTTACCTGGATTTAATCCAAGGAATTTATCACCCATGTGGTGTGGGGCTGCTCACATCTGCTTATGTTTTTTATTATTATTTATATTTGAAGGGGTTCAGAAGAAGCTTCCCCAAAAGGTGCCATCTTGGCATGTGGATTACTTTGAGATGAAGTCAATCAAGGCCTGAAAGACTTAGAAGAGGTTTTACCTTCCCCTTAACTGCCTAAAAGAATTTAGATGAAGACCTGGCCCAGGAAGAGAACCATCACCAGAGATAACCACAAAAAATATGGGCTAGGTGTGGTGAGCTGGGGAAACCTCGGTAGGGCATGGAGATAAAATTCCTCTCTGTACCCCATTGTCTCTGCGTGGCATGGCAAACATTTGTTTACCAAACATTTGCTCTTCCCATCTTCCTGTAAACTGTCTCCCTTCTCTTTGAAGTTCCAGACCCCAGCCTCTTCTCCTTAGCTCAGGATGACATATAAGCCTCAATGACCTGAATGCCTGTGGGTCTCATAGTCTAATGGGGTTCCCATATGTATGCAATTAAATTTGTTTTTCCTCCTATTAATCTGTCTTAAATCAATTTAACTAATAGGCCAGCAAAAAGGGTAGAGGAAAAATTCTTCCTGCTCTACACATTTTTAAAAACCAGTCTTCCTAGGAGTGACCCTGAAGTTTACAAAACTTAATAGTCAGTCAATAAACAAAGATGTGGTCAAACACCTTAGGCCCATAAGGCTTCCCTCTTCCTCTGCTGGTGAATTTGTGTCTGGTTTGAAGCACACATTCAAAGTTTGGGCAGTTTTCAGGTGAGCCTGGCTTTTACTTTCTGCTGGGCCTTCTCCGGTCCACACCACACATGCACACAGGCCCCTGGACAGTCAGAGATGTGTGGAATGCTTATCAAGTCCCTCAATTACTGTCTCACTGCTAAATATTTTCCTAGTCTTTTGTGCTACTTGTCCCTATAGGAACTGCAACCTTAGATCAGTAGAGCCCCAGGCTTTTCCTGTCTTCTGCTGGGTGAGATTTGTCCAGCCTCCACTCCACGTAAAGTCCACCCTCTACCACAGTGAAAGTGCTGGTTTTCATGGCCAGCTAGCCCTGAGAGCAGAACTACTGTATCATCTGAACTGGTGCGGGAGCAGGTGGCTAGCCCAGGCAAGAATGTTATAGACTCCCACTGTTCTTCCCAAAGTTCAGCAGTTTTTGTTTTGTTTTTTTTTTCTTTCCTGAATATATGTCAGTTGTGGTTTGTATTTGGTAGATTTCCAGAGCCCTGAAATGACTTTCCCCTCCCCCCCACACTTTTGCAGTTTTCTAGTTGTTTTGGGAAGACAGAATTTGTCAATCTCTTCAGTCCCATATGGCTGGAAGTCCTGTCTCTTTTCCCTTTATCATGTGATCAGTTCAACTTTCTATAACACTAAGATGGAAATTTATATAACCAAACCCTTCAGGATACACAGCAGAATAAAGGGCTCTTTGTTTAACAGGATCAAACCTTCATAAAAGGCAGTTAGGGATTATAATGAGTATTATTTTTTTTTCTTTTCTAGCAACAATACCCTAGAAGTATTTCTGGTATGCTCTTGGTTATGTGAGCCATATTTTTTCTTTTTACAAATAATAAAAGAGCAGCAGGCATACAACCGCCCAGATACACAACAGCACTTAATACCATCTCTGGTCTCATTCCAAAAACACTTTCTCTGCTTAACCTACAGAATACTTCCTCTTCTGTTACTTCACCAGTTATTCTTTCTCTGCTCCTGGACTCTGAACTTTGTGTGTCCCTGGGCTAAGTTTTCAACTTTCTTCTATTCATCAACACACTGACATATTTGGTGGTCTCATTCAGTCTCTCAGGCTTAAATATCATCTTCAAACTAATGAGCCCCAGATGTGCAGACACTTATTTGACATTTCTACTTGGATATTGAGTAGAGAGTTAAAACAGAACAGATCTAAAACAAAACTCTTGCTTTCTGACCATGCCCCCAACCTGCTCCTCCACAATTCTTCCATCCACCCAATTTTTCTGGCCCCAAACTTGGAATCAGCTGAGTTGACACTGCTCCCTTTCACTCACATCTAATATCCCCCCATGTCCTATGGGGTTCAAAATTCAAAATATATCCTGAATATGAACTGACTGACCTTCCTTCGATGCCATCATCCTAGACGAAACCCCCTTTATCTCTCGTCTGGGCTGCTGCAATAACTCCTAAAATGCTCTCCCTGCTCCCATATGGTCAGTTCTCTTTTATAAAATATAAATTAAATCTTATCATAACACAGCCCTACTGAGAAAGTGTTCCTGAATGTTTTTGACCACGTTATTTATGGTGTTGACTTCCAAAACACATTCTCTATATTAAGTTATTTTCCTTTAAAATATTTTTCACTACTTAAGTCTGCATTATATGCTGATTCGCTATTTTATTGTTGTCTGACTCCTTCCTATAATACAAGCTCAAAAGTGCAGGAATTTTTCTCTAGCTTATTCATGGTTCTAGCCCTAATATGCGACACTTAGTAGATATTTAATATGTATTGATAATTAAAAAGCATAAGTACAAGAATAAATTGCATGAAAAGCATAAATAGAAGAATGAATTGCATGTATCAGAATTATATTGAAGGAATTATGTACCTAAATGTCTCTGTATTTGTTTAAAGTAAGTGAGCATTTTTCTACTTATGATGTACCTATTTAATTCTTAAGAATTAGTAAAACTTATTAATTTTAAAATGACAAAATATTACATGCTAATTATTTAAAAATCTGAAGATGAATAAATAGAAAGTTAAGTGATATTCCTAAAAGTTAACACATATGTCATGTATGCACACATGAGTTTATACAAATATACATACAAGTTTATACAAACATACATACAGGTAAACTTTATGTATATGCATATAAATTAAGGTTATATGGTATCTATTCTTCCACAGTTTTCTCCACGCACACATAAACATATATAAAGCTAGGGGCACCTGAGTACTGCAGTCGGTTAAGCCTCCAACTCTTGGTTTTTGGCTTAGGTCATGATCTCAGGGTCATGAGATCCAGCCCCGAGTCAGGCTCCATGCTCAGTGGGGAGTCTGTTTGGGGTTCTCTCTCTCTCCCTCATCTTCTCTCTCTCTCTCTAAAACTCACCCTCTCTCTCTCAAATAATAAATAAATAAATATTTAAAAAAACATACATACAGCTATATAGAGCTTTTTGTCATTGTTGTATGTCTTTACAAAAGTAGTATCATGCTGTGCACATTCTCTATCAAGTGTTTTTGTCATATAATACATCTCGAACAAGCACCCAATACAAATATATTAAATCAGTATGTTCAATAGCTGGATTATAGTCTATAATATGTATATAATCATTTTTTTATGCTAGCAAAATATTTTTATTAGCTTATAATGATAAAAGAAGGAAAGCAAAGATTTCTTTTTGTTGTATACCAGCGTTAAGGGAAATAGAAGAATAAGGCGATTAATGGGATTTTTATGTACTTTAATGACAATAAAAAGTTAACAATACCAACTGTTTGCCATAAAAATTATCATAGCTCCCCCAAAACACACATATAAAGGATCATAGTTTCAAAACCTATAAAAGTAAAAAATACACAGTCAAAAACTCTAACACTTATTTCCTCTTTAATATGAAATTGTAAACATTTATTTACACAAAGCAAATGTGTATAGCAAAGTCCAAGCACCCTCTTCTTTTGAGTCATTGTTCCTGTAGGAGGGGATTTGCACTGACATGGAGACATCTCCTCCCCTCACTCCCCAAAAACCAGATTCATAAATAAAGCCACAGGCAGCTCCCTGGGGGGACCCCCAAGCATCACATTTTATTGCTCCAACACTGCAGTGAGTGAGAAGCCTGCTATCTGTCTGGTTGCCCTAGGACTAAGGCAGGGGCAGCCCTCCCCGGAAGGGGACAGAGGTGAGCAGCCAGAGGGAGACCAGGAGAGGAACAAGGATCCATCACCAGCCTTCAGCCCGCCATTTTTGGTAGAAAACCAGCTGAAGTCACCTTCTTCCTCTTCAGATTAGGAAACTCACTCAGAGGATGGAGTCCTCACTGGCTTTATAAAATTATTTCTTTTTTGGTGGGTATTCAGATTGTTACTAGGTTTTTTTGTGACTAAAAATTGTACTGTGATACATCATTGTATTTACATCCTCATATACTGGCGCTTTTATTTCTATAAAATAGATCCTTACGGTAATATGGTTGATGTTCTCTTCTTCTAGGCATGTAGTAGCACTGTCCTTTCTGAATCTCTTGAGGTTAGGTATGGCTCTGAGGCATGCTTTGGTTGATGAAATGTGAGTGGAAGTGATGTGTGTCACTTCTGAGAGCTATTCTAAGGTCCAGTGCAGGACTTGCCACATCCCGTTCCCCTTTTATAGTGATTATGGGAGTCATGGTGGAGATGGGTCCTCTCACAGCCTGGCTCCTTAAGTGATTACAATGAGCAATCCCCCAGTCTGCCTATGTTGGTATGTAGCACAAATATTGCCTTAAGCTATAGAGATTTCAGAATTTTTGTATATGTGGTATAACTTACTCTTTCTTAACAAATACACTTTTGAGAAGTTACATTCCTGTGTCAAACGATCATGCATTTCAGAAATTTTAATAGGTATTTTCAAGATACTTTCCAAAGAGAAGGTAGCATTCCATAAATCTACCAGTCTTCTAAAAAGGTGCCAAGACAGGAAATTATTCTTCTTTAAAAGTTTTGCCCAACTGAAAGATAAAAAATGATATCTCGTTGTTTTAATTTTTTTCTCATGGCTTAAAAAATTTTTTGAACTGAAATTGTTAATTCTTAGTTTTCTTAACTACTATGGAGGTTGAGATATTGCCCACATATTTATTAGTAATTTGTATTTTTATTTGACAAGTTGTCTATTCATATCATTTGTCCATTATATAGAGTTATTTTTCCTTTCTTTTTTTCTCTTCTAATTTTTTATTAATTTTTTTATTATATTATGTTTGTCAACATACAGTACAAAAACTTATCTAATTCTGTAAAAATTGATAGAGAGATCATTGTTTTTTTTTTTGTTTTTTTTAATGTTTTTTTATTATATTATGTTAGTCACCGGAAAGTACATCCCTGGTTTCTGATGTAAAGTTCGATGATTCATTAGTTGCGTATAACACCCAGTGCACCATG
>NW_023234215.1:753331-765957 GCF_002007445.2 Ailuropoda melanoleuca | reverse complement strand
GTAGTTCAATTTTTAACTTTTTAAGGGACCTCCACACTGTTTTCCAGACTGGCTGTACCAACTTGCATTCCTATCAACAATGTAGGAGGGATTCCCTTTCTCCACATCCTCTCCAGCAACTGTTGTTTCTTGCCTTGTCAATTTTTGCCATTCTAACTGGCGTAAGGTGGTATNTGGTATCTCAGTGTGGTTTTGATTTGAATTTTTGTATTTATTTTTTTAAGATTTTGTTGTTTAATTAATATCTGGCTACTTCTGCTTTTTACCAGTTGAGGCCAGTACTTTCATATTGAGTGAAATAACAGATATACTTGATTTTGTTCAGGAAATGTGCTGTTATTACTTACTATGTTTTTTTTGTTTGTTTGTTTTTCTTTTTTGCTATTTTGTCTTGACTATCCCCTTACATTAGGTAGAGTAAAGGCTAAGGTGCCATTACAAAGAGACCTGAAAAATACAGTAGCTTAGACACAGACATTTCTCTCTGTATCACCTAATAGTACTGGGAAGAGACGTCCAGATTCATGAGGGTATCTCTGCTCTGTGTCGTCTTTGAGAAAGCCCAGTTTCTTCTGCTACCCTCTAGTACAATGTTTTCTCCTACACAGCTGAAACTGGGTCATGGGCACATCTGTATTCCAGCTCATGGGAGTGGGGAAAAAAGACAGACAATCAGAGCAATCACTTATCTTTAAACAGTGAGAAATTGTCCTTAGCAATTTTACTCACATGGCATTGACAAGAATGCAGTCATATCACATTCTTATCTGTGAAGAGTCTGAGAAGTGGAATCTTGGCCAAGGAAACCATATGCTCAACTTACGATGCATTACTATATGAAGGGGGAATGGAATTTGGTGGACAATTAACAACCACTGACACAACACATGGCTCTAGCCACATAGTTAGGTGGAAATTTCTTTCCAAAAATAGAACATACCGGTCCCCTTTCCAAGGGAGATAATCCAAAATCCAATTCAGTTATGTCATCCAGCTCAAAGTTCAGGATCTCTAGTTGAAGCATAGTCTTCTTCATCAAGTCAATATGTTATCTGCTTCCCACGTCGCCTTTTCTAAATAAATAGTAGTGGAGTTGTGTGACATTGTGATTTATATCATACAACTCCATTAGCTTATGTATTTGATCTTTGTTCATGGTTCCTGGCTCATAGCTCCCAAAACCCTTGCAATTTCCTGAGCAATAAGAGCAATAGGAACATCCCTTGTCATAATATTGGGTTTCTTGTACTCAGTTCTTGGAATCATTTCAGAGCCATAAAGGTGAGATGGGTATCTTGTTAATCATAACAAGCCCCTTTCCTGCGGAAGGTAGGTGAGGGATGGGCTAGATGGTTAATGGGTATTAAAGGGGGCATTTGTTGTTATGAGCACTGGGTGTTGTATATAAGTGATGAATTACTGAATTCCACTCCAGAAACAAATATTGCAATATATGTTAACTAAAAAATTTAAGCAAACCAACCAAACAACAACAACAACAACAAAATAAACAAACCCTTTCCACAACTGGGTTTATGTTAATGTGGTTACTTTTGGAAAGCATCTAAGGACAGGGCTCATTGCCAGGGGAATCTCGTTTAGTCCCACCCCCGACCTTGGTGGGGAGCAAGGAGGAGCTGGAGGTTAAATTCATTGTCAATGGTCAATGATTTAATCAATCTGCCTATGGAAGATTGCCTAAGGAAAGCTCCATAAAAACCCAAAAGGACCAAATTCAGAAAGCTTCTGGGTTGGTGAACACATGGAGATTTGGGGAGAGTGGCATGCCTGGATAGAATATTGTAGCTCACTGTCTCTTTCCACATTCCTTATCCTATGCATCTCTTCCATCTGGCTATTCCTGAATTATATCCTCTCATAATAAACTGATGATCTAGTAAGTAAAATATTTCTCTGAGTTCTGTGAGCCACTCTAGCAAATCAATCAAGCCCAAGGAATTGGGTCATTGGGAGCTCTGATCTCTAGCTGGTTGGTCAGAAGCACAGATGATAACCTGGGCATGAGACTGGCATCTGAAGGGGGAGGAGGCAGTCTTGTAGGACTGAACCCTTAACCTGTGGAATATGATGGCATCTCCATGTAGTCTCAGAGTTGGGTTGAATCGTAGGAAACTCAGCTAGTGTCCTGAACATTGCTTGGTGGTGTGGAGGAAATCCCCACACCCACGCATTGGAATTGGTCCTAGCACTTTTTAAGTAGGACCAGGGTAACAGCAATAGCAACAGAAACTCCAGTTTGGAGAAGGAAAGCGTGAGAAACACATTGGAGAGAATGATTTAGAGCAATTTCACTCTGCTGGGCAGGAGTTATCTGTTTGTGCTGGCAGTGGAGTAGGTCCTTGGTTGGTCCATTTGGCTGTCCCTGATTCTGCTCTTTGAGAGGAACTCCTTTGTCCATGACACTTGTTGCCTTCTGGGAACTGTTTCTTTTCTCTTATACTCACTCCATGACAACTCTTAAGTGATTATCAGTGTGCATTCCTTAAGGATTTCTTCAGGCCTCACAATTTTGTTTTTGTAGACTAGGTTGGTGGCTAATTTGGTAACATGATCCCTTAAAAACACTAATCTGAAGGTTTATTTGTTTAGAGTCTGGTGAATGTTCCAATAACTACACCCAAATATATGTGTGTGTGTGTGTGTGTGTGTGTGTGTGTGTGTGTGTGTGTGTATTTAGTCTTGAGCACATCTCTCTTAAGACTTCTGTGTTATAACCATCCTTCTTTATCTGTCTGAAAATTTCCAACTACTTCAGCTAGAGGCACAAGCTCAGTGAGAAATTTGTTTGTCTTGCAAATCATCACAAGTAATATTTTTACCAAATGTTTTCATTTGGTAAACACATGAATGAGGGTAACCATCTTTTGGTCTATTACTATATCTTCATCCTCACTGTATATTACTTGATGTTCAAGCCAACATCACATCTTCTCTGGTTTTGTGATGGCTGCATCCCACTTCTAGTACTAATTTCTCCAATGTTATGGCAAAAGCTAAGCTATTAGTAAGAGTTCCAAAAATACAGAACCTTTATTAAAATACACATTTATTTCTTGTATACACACCAGCCCCCAAATGAGCAATTCAGGTTTCCAAGATGATTCTGCTCCACATAACTCTCCAGGCACCCAGGTTTCTTCTGTTTTGTTATATTACCAAAGCACAGATTTTATTCATAACTTTATAACCAAAGATGGTACATGAACATGTTTATAGTCAGCTTGCAGGAATAGGAAAATCAAGGCAGGCAATTTTTCTTTAAATTATGGCAGAAATTTTACACATTACTTCTATTCACAATCTACTGGTGAAATCTTAGTCACATGACCACAACCAGGAAGTTTCTAACTTTATGTGTGCCTGCCCATCTTAAGCTCCAGAAGAAGTTGAGAATGTTTATTCCTTTTTTCCCCCTGATTTTAAATTATAAAGTCTATGATACTTTTGTAATATGCCCTATGAATATTTTTCTTGCATTAATTCTGAGTGACATTTTGTGTGCTATTGGAAAAAGATCCATAAATTGATTTCTTCTATGGTTCTTTGATTATTGCTTTATTGTGATGATTTATTTTGTTTTTGATTATTGATCACAATATAGTTGAACCTTAAACAATGAGAAGGTTGGGGAGCCGATGTAGTTGAAAATCAGCATATGACTTTTGAGTCCCCCAAAACTTAACTATAATAGCCTATTGTTGACTGAAAGCCTAACCAATAATATAAAACTAATTAACACATAGTTTGTATATTATATGTATCATATACTGTACTCTTAAAATAAGCTAGAGAAAAGAAACTATCATTAATAAAATTATAAGGAAGAGAAAATGTTTGCAGCACTGTACTGTATTCATCAAAAGAAAATTCACGTAAAAGGACCTGTGCAATTCAAACCCATGTGCTCTGCTCAACTGTAATACCACAAGGCAGACAATGTTGCACCTGAGGAATAGAAATAAAGCTGTCTTACATGTCAAATATATAGACAAATCAATGGTAACTCTGCTGTCCTTATCAGTTTCTTTGCTTTGTTACAATAGGGTCTACCTATTGGCCTGTTTGGTCAGTCACCACATGTGAGAAATCTATGATCCTCTTTCTAAGAATTTCCTGGAACAAGACAAACAAATATTACAGTATTACCATCTGGCCAAAAAGAGAAATGAAACCTGGAGATGTATTAAACCATAATGATAACAAAGATGTATGGAAAAGATCTTCTAAACTCAAATATCTTAACCAAAATATACAGTTTGGTTATGAGACAAAACTAACTCCAGGACTCACTTAACTCACTTGCTAAACATTAGAGAACACTGTACTGTTCATAAATTTATGAGAATTAAAATACCCTTACAATATATCCCATAATAAATAAAAATGGATTGCTTAAAATATTATATATTTTTATCATTGTAAATTATTTCCGTTATTTATTTATTTACTTACTTATTTATACATTTTTGATTGTATAATGACCCCATGCTGTAACTCCTAGGTATGATTCATAGGCATGAATGCATACTAAAAAAAAATAGCATAATAGTCATCAGGTAGCCTCCTGTTTCAACTAAATAGGGTTAACAGTGCTCTGTTTAAACAAGCCTTTTTTTTTCAGTAGTGAAAGATGGCCTTTTCTGTTTAGTGAGTCAAACCTAACCAAAGACATGCCAGAACGACACAATGAGTATGTGGGAATAATACAGGCTTTGTCTCACTTCTCTGAGAAAGGAAAAGACAAGCTATGTTCGTTAGTTAAATAAGTTTTGGATTAAGTGAAACATCTAGTCGCCAAATGAATACAAAGTTGTTCAAAATACATTTGGTGGTTTATTTTCTAACTACATAAATGGTCTTATTCTGGTGAGTCTAACTTGAAACAATATCAAATTTATAGTGATTCACAGATTTATAACTCTTAAGAAATGCCAGATTATAAGTAAAGTTGTTTTGAAAATCAGGGAAAGACTTTTTTTTTTTTTTTTAAAAGAATTACTTTCCAAAGAGATTCACTTTCCTTATATTATCATTTAGTACCTTTTTTCATCAGAATCCTTACTTAACAATAATTGGTGAGAAGGTCAGTAAGGAGGTTGTTGAATGGATGCCATAAAATCAATGAATTTATAGTTCATGCACTATATGCATAGAAGATTCCTTTGGATCCTCTGTGAGAAATTGTTTATTTTTACTTTACACACTTATAAATAAGCTTTATTAATTTGATTTCAAATCTCATGATGATTAGAAACAGCCAAGTAGGAGAGTCAAGTACATATAAATAGAACAATTATTGTTCATAATGTTGATTTTGAATCACTAACAAAAAAAGAAATAACGTCATGAAGAGACAGAGAGTGCAATGCACCTTATCCAAGATTTTCATACAATATTTTAAGTTTGAATTTCTGATTTCTATATGGAAATTGACCCTGACTAAAACATGTTCTTTTCATATACATCCTTGTTAAATAATTCTCTCCTGCAAATAATCAAATTGTCAAAATTTTACAAACAAAACATAAAAAGTTTTCCTACTATAATCACACAATGAATTAAAAAACTGAAACCTAGAATGTCAGTTGTGGACCTAAAGTTCTACAATTAACCTGTTACCATACAGAATATAGATGTACAACAAGTAAAGTGTTTAACAATGGATGTTAGGACTATATTACTGAAACCAATCAGAGTAATTCAATTTTCATTGTTTTCACAAGATGTTGTTAGGGATTTATCCCCATTCTTCTTCCTCTCTTTTTTTAAAAAAGATTTATTTATTTATTTTAGAAGGAGAGTACACAAGTGGGACAGGGGGCAGCAGGACAGAGAGAATCCCAAGAAGGCTCCACTCTCAGCTCAGAGCCCAAAGCAGGGCTCCATCTCATGACCCTGAGATCATGACCTGAGCCAAAACCAAGAGTTGGACACTCAACCAACTGAGCCCACCCAGGAGCCCCCAATTTATCTCCAGTCTTCTCAGAAAAGAAACCACTGGAGGTTAAAAGATAGAATAAAGGTCCTCTGTTAACTGCCTTCTTCCCAACCCCCTAATCCCTTAGGTGGAATTATGAAAATAAATGAGAGTGAATGAGAAAAAAACACATAGACAAAATAGGCTTTAAACTAAAAATGGTAACAAGAGACAAAGAAGGTCAATATATAGTGGTAAAAAGGTAATTCACCCAGCAGATATAACAGAAGTAAATATATATGCACCCAACATTGGAGCACCTAAATTTATTAAGCAGTTACTAACAGATCTGAAGGCAGAAATAGACAACAACACAATAATAGTACAGGATTTCAATACCCCACTTTCAACAATGGATAGATTATACAGAAAAAAATCAATACATTATACATTATAACGTATGGCTTTAAATCATGCATTACACCAAATGAACCTAACAAGTATGTATAGAGCGCTCCATCCAACAGAAGCAGAATGCACATTCTTCTCAAGTGCATACATCATTTGACAGGATGGACCATATGAAAGGACACAAAACAAGTGTTAGCAAATTCAAGAATATTGAAATCCTATCAATAATTTTTACTGTCCACAGTGATATGAAACTAGAAATCAACAAGAAAAGGAAAGCTATAAAATCTACCAATATGTGGAAGTTAAACAACACACTCCTGAACAACCAATGGATCAAAAGAGAAATCGAAAGGGAAATTTAAAGAAAAATCTCGAAACAGATGAAAATGGAAACACAACATACGAACAAACACAACATACCAACACCTATAGAATGCTACCAAAGCTGTTCTGATAGGGAAATGTATAGTGGTAAATGCTTATATTAAGAAAATAGAAAGATCTCAAAAAAAACTAATTTTGCACCTCAAGAAGTAGTAAAAGAAGAACAAACTAAGCCCAGAGTTAGCAGAAGAAAAGAAATAACAACTATCAGAGCAGAAATAAATGAAATCAAATCAGAAAAACAATAGATGAAATCAGCCAAACTAGGAACTGGTTTTTCAAAAAGATAAATGAAATTAACAAAACTTTACCTAGACTAAGAAAAAAGAGAGAAGACTCAAATAAATAAAGTTAGAAATCAAAGAGAGGTCATTATAACTGATACAAAAATATAAAGGATCATAAGAGACTACTATGAACAGTTACATGCCAACAAATTGGATAACCTAGAAAAAGTGGATAAATTCTTAGAAATATACAGTCTTCCAAGACTGAGTCAGGAAGAAATAGGAAATCTAAACAGACCAATAACGAGTAAGGAAATAGAATCAGTAATAAAAAAAACTTTTCCAACACAGAAAACCCCAGGACCAGATGACTTCACTGGCAAACATTTTAAGAATTAGCACCAATCCTTCTCAGACTCCCCTAAAAAATTATAGAAGATGGAATTCTTCTAAACTCATTTTATGAGGCCAGCATTACCTATATACCAAAGCCAGATATATATACTATGAGAAAAGAAAACTATAGACCAATATCCCTGACAAATTTGGATGCAAAAATTCTGAACAGAATAGTAGCAAACTGAATTCAACAACATCTTAAAAAGATTATATACCACAATCAAGTGGCATTTATCCCTGGAATGCAAGGATGGTTAAATATACATAAACCAATAAATGTGATACATCACACTGATAGAATGAAAGATTAAAATCATACAGTAGATGCAGAAAAAACACTTGACAAAATATAACATCTTTTCATGATGGAAACCTCCAACCTTGACTATAGAAGGAACATGCTTCAACTTAGTTAAGGACATATACAACAAGTCCATATACTCAATGGTGAAAAATTGAAAACTTCTCCTCTAAGATCCAGAAACAAGACAAGGGTGTCCACTCTCACCACTCTTACTCAACATGGTACTGAAAGCCCTAGCCAGAGAAATTCGGCAAGACAAAGAAACAAAAGGCATCCGCATCAGATAAAATTGTCCTTATTTGCAGATGACATGATCTTTATATATAAAAAAAACCATAAAAATCCAACCAAAACACTACTGGACCTAATCAACAAATTCAGTACAGTTGTAGGATATAAAGTCAACATATGGAAATCACTTCTGTTTCTATACACTAACAAAAACACATCTGAAAAAGAAATAAAGAAAACTATCCCAATTCACAATAACATCAAAAATTTACCCAAGAAAGTGAAAAATCTGCACAAAAAACTATAAGACTTTGATGGAAGACATTGATGATCACACAAATGGAAAGATATCTTGTGTTCATGGATTCAAAGAATTACTATTGTTAAAATGTCCTTACTACCCAAAGCCATCTATAAGTTCAATGCAATCCCTATAAAAATTCCAATGGANTGGAAAGATATCTTGTGTTCATGGATTCAAAGAATTAATATTGTTAAAATGTCCTTACTACCCAAAGCCATCTATAAGTTCAATGCAATCCCTATAAAAATTCCAATGGAATTTTTCACAGAAATAGAAAAACAACAATGCTAAAATTTGTCTGGAATCACAAAAGACCCCAAATTGTCAAAGCAATCATGAGAAAGAAGATCAAACCCAGAGACATCACAGTTCATCACTTCAAACTATGCTACAAAGTTATTACTTTAAACAGTATCATACTGGCATACAAATAGACACATATACAAATGGAAAAGAACTGAAACACCAGAAATAAACCCCCGAATTTATGATCAACTAACATTTGCAAGGGAACCAAGAATATCCAATGGGAGCAAAAGATCTCTTCAACAAATGGTGATGGGAAAACTGGACAATCACACGCAGAAAAATGAAACTGCACCTCTATTTTACACCACTCACAAAAATTAACTCAAAATGGATTAAAGACTTACACTGTAAAAGTTCTAGAAGAAAACACAGGAGAGAATCTCCTCGACTTCGGTCTTGACAATAAATTTTTAGATATGACACCAAAAGCACAAGAAACAAAAACAAAGATCAACAACTGGGACTATATAAAATTAAAATCCTTCTGTATAGCAAAAGAAAGTATCCATAAAGGCAACCTGCAGAACAAGAGAAAATATTTCCAATCATATGTTGGATAAGGGGTTAATATACAAAATATATATTTAAAAAACCCCATACAAGTCAATAACAAACAAATGAACCAATTTAAAAATAAGTGGAGGAACTGAAAATAGATATTTTTTCCAAAGAGGACATCTAACTGGCCAACATGTACATCAAAAATGTTCAATATAACTAGTAATCAGGAAACGCAAATAAAAACCACAGTGATATATCACCTCACAACTGATAGAATGGCTGTCATCAAGAAAACAAGAGTTAAAAAGTGTGGGTTAGAATGTGGAGAAAAAAGAACCCTTGTACATTGTTGATGGGAATGCATATTGTTTCAGCCATTATGTAAAACTATATGGAGGTTCCACAAAGAATTAAAAATAGAACTATTATATGATCCAGTAATCCCATTCCTGGGTCTATACACAAAGGAAATGAAAACAGGCTCTCTAAGAGATATATAGACTCCCATGTTTATGACAGCATTATGCACAATAGCTAAGATGTGGAAATAACCTAAGTGTCCATCAACACATGGATAAAAGAAGGTGTGATTATATATATAATGGAATATTGTTCAGCCATGAGAAAGGAGAAACTCCTGCCATTTATGACAACATGGTAGACGTTGAAGGCATTCTGCTAAGTAAGAGAAGTCAGAAAAAAACAAATACTATATGGTATCACTTATGTGTAGAATCTAAAAAAAAAACAAACAAAACTGAACTGGTAAAAACAGAGAGTAGAATAGTGGTTACCCGGGGCTGAAGAGCAGTGGGGGGGGGGGACTGGGGAGATGTTCCGGGTTCAAACTTGCAACCAGTAAATAAATAACTCCTGGAGATCTAATGCTCAGCATAGTGATTATAGACAACAATTTGTATGATAAACTCAAAGCTGCTAAGAGACTAGGTCTTACCTGCTCTCACAACAAGAAAGAAATGCTAATTATGTAGTGTCATAGAGGTATTAGCTAATGCTATAGAGGTAATCACATTGTGATGATATAAATATATCTAATCAACACACTGTACACCTTAAACTTACACAATGTTATATGTCAATAATATCTCAATAAAAATATTTTTTTTAAAAAAGGAAAGAAGACCCACATAGCTTAGGCCGTTGGTTCTCAGACTTGGGCGTACATCAGAGTCATCAGCAGAGTTTGTTAAAATCCGGATTCCTGAGCCTCATCCCTAGAATGTCCAAATCCCACGCCTGAGCAAACTGTAGCAGGAGCAGAGAAGTCCCACACTTAATGTGGCACCAGATGGTCATGTAGCAGGTCCTCTGAGCCTGAGTACAGTGTTCCTAAGTCACACAGCCCCGGGCTGACATGCAGCCAGGAGGTGCAGGACGGTCAACAAAGTCTGCCCCACCTGGCATGCATGCTGACTGCTTGGTGCTTGTGTCCACTGGGTTGCTAAATATTTTTCATTTTTTAATTTTTATGTCTTTATTTTTTATTTCAAGTTTTCATTGAAATTCTAGTTAGTTAACATATTTGGTAAAATTGGTTTCAGGTGTAAATTGTAGGGATTCACCACTGGCATATACCACCCAGTGCTCATCACAAGTGCCCTCCTTAATACCCACTGCTCATTTAGCCCATCCCCTGCCCATCTCCCTCCATCAACCCTCAGTTTGCTAAATATTTTTTTTTATTACCCTCTGATTACCTTTGAATGGTTCAGATAATAGTTCAGAGAGAAAGCCCTGAAATGTGCGTGTTCCTGAGAAAGGTATGGAAATCAGTAGCTAAAGTTGGGGCAGATTCTTTTGATAAGGACCGTAAGAATCTATGGCAGAGAGTTTATGAAATTTAACATAAGCAGAAAGTTTATTTGTTTTGCAAAGTAGCTTCAAGCCACCTCAAATAAATATACGTTTTTAAGTAGAAGTAGTATTCTTGCTATAAGCTAATTCTAGGCCTGTTTTCCTGCCAGCCTGCTATCCCTCAGCCCCTCCTGTAGAGACCTTTCGTCACTGTCCTTGTGGAGATGTGTTGGCCCAGGGATCCGACAAGAAGCACTGTGTCCTTGGGGCACCTGGGTGGCACAGCGGTTAAGCGTCTGCCTTCGGTTCAGGGCGTGATCCCGGCGTTATGGGANTGACAAGAAGCATTGTGTCCTTGGGGCACCTGGGTGGCACAGCGGTTAAGCGTCTGCCTTCGGCTCAGGGCGTGATCCCGGCGTTATGGGATGGAGCCCCACATCAGGCTCCTCTGCTAGGAGCCTGCTTCTCCCTCTCCCACTGCTTGTGTTCCCTCTCTCGCTGGCTGTCTCTATCTCTGTCAAAAAAATAAATAAAAACTTTAAAAAAAAAAAAAAAGAAGCATTGTGTCCTTGGAAATCAGTGTGCACAGACCCTGCTAGAAAACACACAAACCACCCCAGGCACACAAGACACCTCAAAGTTCTCCCCTCCTTGCACACACCACCCAGGAAGAAGAAAAAGCATGAGGAGAGGGGTTTCATCTTTCATATATTGGAATTTTAATCCTGAATTAATTGAAAAATTGTGGAATTTGAATACTTTTACCTTCAAGTGTCTAGATCAAATAAATTTTTTTCCTGCTCTCAAGTGGTATGGACTTCAGACTGCAATTATTAGAACATAACAGTCACATTTTTGCGGACCTGACTTTGTATATTCTATTTACTGCTTAGTCTAGTCTGGATATGGCAGAAAAATGATTTTCTCAGCACAAGTCTGACAGTATTTCCCAGGATGGACTCAATTGGAGAGGAGCTGGGGTAATAAGTAATGTGTAATATGGCAGGGAAACCATGGAAATTGCATGTTGGATTGTAGCAGTGGGAATAAAGAGAAAGAGCTTGACATAAGGAAAACACCTGATAAAGCTTGGAAATGAAGAAAAGATAAAAAGGGATTAGAATGATTCTGCAGTTTCATGCAAGCAATGGCTAGAAGAGCAGTGAGGTCACTGAGTCCTTAACAGAGGCTTCGGATGGCTATCTGGGGCCATCCCACCTGCATGTGCATGCTGGGGTCTCACGGCCACCAGAGGAGCTGGAGATAAAAATGTGGCTTTTTCTTCTGAGTATGGTTGACCTTGGATTGGAACAAAGTGTGTTGGGGGTGAAAATGTCCCATTCAGTAGAAGGATGGAAACACAAGAATAGCAGCAAGATAAGAGGACTTGCAAGGGGATGTCTTTGTGAACCTTTGGCATAGAAGTGACAGTTGACTCCACCAGCTTGAATGATAGTTCCAGGAGACATGAAGGGAGAGGTGAGCGGGAGGGCAGGGACTGAGCCCAAGCAATTGCCTGTCAATGTGACACATCTCATTTGGCTTTATTTTTTGTTTGCTTTCTGTTTCCATATGGGTTTTTTAAAAAAAGGATGAACCGTTTCTGATCAGAGCGAACCAGTGCAATTTGTAAATACAGGCGTATTGGTCTAGAACTAGCATTTAGTTTTTCAGTTTTTTCATCTGATTATGCATTCACAAATATTATTCAATGGTCATTAAAGTTTTTTTTTATTATATTATGTTAATCACCATACAGTACACCCCAGATTCCGATGTAAAGTTTGATGCTTCATTAGT
>NW_023234215.1:730729-752278 GCF_002007445.2 Ailuropoda melanoleuca | reverse complement strand
TGTGTCCTTGGGGCACCTGGGTGGCACAGCGGTTAAGCGTCTGCCTTCGGTTCAGGGCGTGATCCCGGCGTTATGGGATCGAGCCCCACATCAGGCTCCTCTGCTAGGAGCCTGCTTCTCCCTCTCCCACTGCTTGTGTTCCCTCTCTCGCTGGCTGTCTCTATCTCTGTCAAATAAATAAATAAAATCTTAAAAAAAAAAAAAGAAGCATTGTGTCCTTGGAAATCAGTGTGCACAGACCCTGCTAGAAAACACACAAACCACCCCAGGCACACAAGACACCTCAAAGTTCTCCCCTCCTTGCACACACCACCCAGGAAGAAGAAAAAGCATGAGGAGAGGGGTTTCATCTTTCATATATTGGAATTTTAATCCTGAATTAATTGAAAAATTGTGGAATTTGAATACTTTTACCTTCAAGTGTCTAGATCAAATAAATTTTTTTCCTGCTCTCAAGTGGTATGGACTTCAGACTGCAATTATTAGAACATAACAGTCACATTTTTGCGGACCTGACTTTGTATATTCTATTTACTGCTTAGTCTAGTCTGGATATGGCAGAAAAATGATTTTCTCAGCACAAGTCTGACAGTATTTCCCAGGATGGACTGAATTGGAGAGGAGCTGGGGTAATAAGTAATGTGTAATATGGCAGGGAAACCATGGAAATTGCATGTTGGATTGTAGCAGTGGGAATAAAGAGAAAGAGCTTGACATAAGGAAAACACCTGATAAAGCTTGGAAATGAAGAAAAGATAAAAAGGGATTAGAATGATTCTGCAGTTTCATGCAAGCAATGGCTAGAAGAGCAGTGAGGTCACTGAGTCCTTAACAGAGGCTTCGGATGGCTATCTGGGGCCATCCCACCTGCATGTGCATGCTGGGGTCTCACGGCCACCAGAGGAGCTGGAGATAAAAATGTGGCTTTTTCTTCTGAGTATGGTTGACCTTGGATTGGAACAAAGTGTGTTGGGGGTGAAAATGTCCCATTCAGTAGAAGGATGGAAACACAAGAATAGCAGCAAGATAAGAGGACTTGCAAGGGGATGTCTTTGTGAACCTTTGGCATAGAAGTGACAGTTGACTCCACCAGCTTGAATGATAGTTCCAGGAGACATGAAGGGAGAGGTGAGCGGGAGGGCAGGGACTGAGCCCAAGCAATTGCCTGTCAATGTGACACATCTCATTTGGCTTTATTTTTTGTTTGCTTTCTGTTTCCATATGGGTTTTTTAAAAAAAGGATGAACCGTTTCTGATCAGAGCGAACCAGTGCAATTTGTAAATACAGGCGTATTGGTCTAGAACTAGCATTTAGTTTTTCAGTTTTTTCATCTGATTATGCATTCACAAATATTATTCAATGGTCATTAAAGTTTTTTTTTATTATATTATGTTAATCACCATACAGTACACCCCGGATTCCGATGTAAAGTTTGATGCTTCATTAGTAACACCCAGATCATTAAAGTTTTTAAAAAGAAACCTTTGGACAAAAGTTCAGGCATTAAATTCCTTAAGTAATACAGTCTGAGGGCTATTTTCTGAAAATAAAAACTATTTCTCCAGGTTTTATCTAGTAAATACAGTGGTGACATTTTGACCATTGAAACTCATAAAGGGTATACTTAATGTCGTGGTTAGTTCCAACTATCCCATGAATACACTACCTTATGTTAGTAAATATTTGTATTTATTTCAACCATCACTAAAATAAACAGGACAACGTTCTTCTCCAATTAACAAATCAGATATTCAGGAAAAAGAAGAAAAGGTCTTTTCTAAAGCCTAGGAGTCTAGTTGCTGAAAAATGACAAACGTTTGTAAACAGGGATATGTGAAAAACCTTATTCCAATTTGGTGAAAATGTTGAATTAATATTTTGAAATAATTAAATGATTTAAATTACACAGATGTAATACAAGTACTTTAAATAATGAGCCTCATCTGGGTTTATAGAAATATTTGCAAAGGGATTTTGGTCGTTGGTCCTGACTGAGCATCCACTGATTTAAAATATCCAAAATGAAAATTTCCGTCTAAATACATTTCCAAACAAACATTATTAAAATAGGAATGATTATTAGGAGAGAAGAGATGTTTTCAACGGCAATATAGGAAAAATATGAACCATGTTAAAATCTGCTTGATTTCAAAACTGTTGCTAGATGAACTAAATCATGGTCAATAATAAAGTAAAAGTGATATATACAACACTTATAATTCTAGTTTACTGCTAATTTTTTCATTGCTTCCAAAAACTTAGCTCAGTCTTTACCTGTGTAATTGGCAGCTCATTCATTTATATGTTCATTGAACAAATACTAGTAAAGGACTGAAACATGTCGCAGTCACTTTTCAGTCAGGGCTTCTGGAAGCCTGCATGGTTAGCGAGTATTTGCCAGCAGGCTTGTTAACTAAATGCAGACTTCTTTTAAGTCTCGATTGATCAAATTATGAAAATGTCCATATTGACAAACAAAGTGAAGTTTTTTCTTGTTTTTCTTAAATCTTCCCCACCCTCGTTAAGTACTCTAGAATTTTAATTAAGTACCTCTCTGTATCCTTCATTAATCCCAGCATCACAGCCTATGTTGATGGTGGATGCGTTAGAGTACTGGTCTGAGTTCTTTGACTAACATTCTGAAATTATTGTGAAATATACACTAGTTTTTAGTAATTATTTTATTAATCAAATTGACTTCTATTTTCATTATGCTTTTAAAAAATAATATTTGAGTTTGGTGCTTTTAATATTTTTGTTTTCTTTTTATTTTTAGTTTTCTAATTTTCTAAAAAAGATTTATTTATTTATTTGAGAGAGAGAGAGAGAGCAGGGGGAAGGGCAGAGATGGAGAGCAATCTTCAAGCAGACTTCCTGCTGAGCTTGGAGCCTGACTCAGGGCTTGATCCTAGGACTCTGAGATCAACGCCTGAGCTGAAACCAAGAGACAGATGCTTAACTGCCTGAGCCACCCAGAAGCCCTTCTTTTTGCTTTCTAATAATTTGAGTTTATATATTTTTATACCATTATTCCCCAAGGCTTATGTAGTGAGCCAATCATTACTTCTCATTTCTAAACAGTAATTTCCATTTGGCTTTCTTTTAACCTCTGTTTTTGGAAACAGATTATTTTGAAAACCTGGAAAGAGAAAGTAAAACCTGATAGATTTTTATTTTTCTGGGCTTTTTCTTATCAATTTCTACTTTTACAAGACTTTTTTTTTCTGAGAAGAGTACTCAATAGCTATTGAATATTAAAAATTACTTGGCATCTACTTTACCTTAGTTTGTGAGAAAAAAAGGAAGTGGTGATATTTGATAATGGTATAACTCAGAATAGTCACATTATATTTAATGTGTGTAAAATACTTACAGTGGTATTTTTTTTTTCAACAAAAAAGCTCATTGAGGATTATTCCTGGTATTCAGACACAGCCTCTCCACACACATACAGATTCACATATACATTCTATCCCTCTGCTCAAACTCCCCATCTATCTTCCTCCATTATTTTACCAAAGCCTGGTAGAAGACTATATAATAATTTAATATTGGCATAAGTCATCTTTATTTAGAAAGTAAAATCTACCATAATATTGTGATCCAATGTTATCTAGTAAAGACTTTTGGATTTGCCATTTTCTTACTTCCCTTAGTGCAAATAGTGATGTGCTCCCGTAAATGGCAGGAAGATCACCATGGCTTGGGTGTGTAAGCAAAGAAGCATGCATGAATAATATACATGACAATTAGAGAGAGGCAGCAAAAATAAATAAAACATTAAATTCCAATCTAGCAGCGGCGCTTGAAATAATATACTTGGCATCACATGACAAAATTACTCTATTAAAATTTTTTTAACAGTTGGCTAACACCTGTAAATACTCCATTTAAATGGCACAAACAGTGGAGAATCAGGCCCATTTAAAGTTTGCCAGGACTATGAATGACACCTACAGATTGGACTGGAGATTATAAAAATCTTCAGCTGAGCATGAAGATGTGTCTATGGCTCCTCTCCTTTTTCGGGGAGGCCTTCTCATGCCAGGGGTACCTGTGCAGAGGGCTCCAGGCCAAAGAACTTCTTAGTGTATTTTAGAAGAGTAAGTATGGGAGGGAGATTTTCATGTTCCCTGTCTATTAAAAAACTCATACACATTTTATTAATAGGAGCCTCTACTAAGGTCAACTGTGATATCTCTGGAGAATAATTTCCTCTCTTTATTAGAGTTTTCCAATCTTCCATCATTCGGGATGAAGTAAATTTAAGCCTAACTCCATAAACAAAATTTGTCCTATTCTCTTCTCTTCCTAAAGATCTACAGAGCAAGCAAGCACATCTCCAGAAGCATATAAGGTTGGAAAGTGATTTCAATCTGCCAGACTTACTTATTTCCAACTTTAACTTTTCATGTTTTGTTGTCAGATTTGTCCTAGTTTGTATCGGCTTTGGGTTAAACTCTGGATTATAGGGGAAAAAATGGAAATACAAAAGACCTCTTACCTAGGAGAACTAACTAGAATATGAGCTGAAGAGCAGCTGGAATCTCAAAATTCATTTCCGGGGCCGGGAGGGGGGTGGTTGTTAATATTTACTGAGATCTTACTCCATGTTAAGCACTGCACTGAGCATGTTCCACAGATTACCCTCTTTAATCTTCATAACAATCTCCTGAGTTTGGTAAGATTACTATTCCACATTATAGATGAGGTACTGAAATGTTGGATATACGGAGTAACTAACTCAAAGTCATACAACCAGCAAGTGGCAGAGCCTTATTTGAACACAAGGTGAGCTCTTCTTCCAGTGTGTCTGAACCAATGCTATTCTTCACCATCGATGCTCATGACCATTGATGGGCTGTTTTAAAATACATCCATTCTTTGGGCACATTGACACTTGAGCTTCTCAAGGAAAGGTTGTAGGAAAAGAGCCTAATTTGTTATCATGTGGCATATATCTTTAGTTATTATATTATGACTTGTGCAGCAGAAGCAGAACAGAGCTTACTGAGTAACGAGACACAACTGCTTCTTCAAGAACAGATGTGCACAAAAGAGATCTGGGCATAACACCCCCCGGGGGCCGATTGTATGAGTGGGTGAAGCTTCCTTTCCAGTGTCCAAAACCCAAGCTCTGGGCTGAAGAGGAAGGGTACAGCTTGCCCTTGGCCTCACACAGAGAAAATTCCAATCTTCTGTTGTAAACTGGACATTTTTGCCACTCATGTTGCTCTTTTTTTAAAAAGTTTCTTTATTTGTTTAAGTAATCTCTACATTTAATGTGGGGCTCAAACTCACGACCCTGTGATCAAGAGTTACGTGCTTCCGCCACTCATATCATTCTTAACCATTGTTTATAAGTTCTACCAGATGAAATGAATCTTAAAGAGGTAAAGATATACTTCTCTAACCTATCAAAATTAGAATTTGCCAAATAAGGATGCATTCAGCATCACTTCACTATTTAAAGATATGCTGCTTCTTTCCTATCATTAAAGCTGAATATGTCAAAATTTGAAGAGAACGCCTTTGCCATCCTTTCTTTACTGTTTCCTTTCTTTCCCTCAAGATGCCCTTCTTGACCTCAGTGGAAGCACAAACACATTAAGCATCTTTAAACCTCATGTTCTGTTTATACACCATCACCAAAGTACCCCAGTACTTTCGTCTCCTTTAAACTTTCCACCCCTCTTCCTTTTCCTCAAACCTCCCCCTTCTCGGGAAGACTGATATGTTATAGTCAGCAGAAAGTAAATCAGAATAAACATAATTCATACTAAGATACGAATGACTGAAAATCCTAATAGGTACATGTAAAGAGCACTGTCAGACAGACCTTAGCTGGAACCCTGTCTTTTCTCCCATTTACTCACTAGAGCGTTTCTCTGAACCTCAGTTTCTTTCTCTCTATAAAACGGTCAGAATGACACCTGAAAGGCTTGTTGTGACAATTAAATGTGATAATATTTATGCAAAGTGGTGACCGGACATCCTGGATTACTAATAAATGTTATTTACCCTCCCGCCTGAGCCTATGACAATATTTAAACATGCTAAAGAAGAAATTTTTTTACATTCCCGAATAGCATGTTGGCAGTGTTTTAAAATGAAGTGTGGCAGTCCTTATTAGAGCAGTCAAATCATTCTACTTCTCACTCTACCATAGGCCTTATAGCGATATTCAGTAGAATGGGTTTTCATAAAACATATATATTATAAACATAAACAGACAGAGATAATCGTGCTCTGGGGCACCTGGGTGGCTCAGTCTTAAGCGTCTGCCTTTGGCTCAGGTCATGATTCCAGGGTCCTGGGATCCAGCCCCACAACAAGCTCCTGCTCAGCGGGGAGCCTGCTTCTCTCTCTCTCTCTGCCTTTGCCCCTCCCACTGGTTGTACGTTCTCTCTCTCTCTGACAAATAAACAAATACAATCTTTAAAAAAAATCATGTGCTAAATCCCACTCGAGATGTGCTGCATTACAATAGAAAACAGCTTTAGATGTGATTAGCGATTCATTCAACAAGCCGTTTACCAGACTCCTGGCTTAGGCCCGGTGCTGCACTGTTGGTACGGACGAAGAAGACAGCAAGAGCTGTGGAGACATACAGAGAATAAAGCATGTCAAACTGTTAACTTAGTTGCATTTTTTTAAAAAAAATTATATCTCTCCCTTTAAGATTTGGGGAAGACTTGGGAGCATAGAATTTCTGCCCA
Organism: Ailuropoda melanoleuca; assembly: GCF_002007445.2. Taxonomy (NCBI): domain Eukaryota; kingdom Metazoa; phylum Chordata; class Mammalia; order Carnivora; family Ursidae; genus Ailuropoda; species Ailuropoda melanoleuca. The sequence continues at coordinate 745,558 of NW_023234215.1, read as the reverse complement.
ATCGAAGCTTCCAGAAAACACTGTGAAAACAGTGGTTGTAAAAGGATGTGTTTCTTCTTTTTTACTCAAGACAATTTCATTCAAAAGTTAATAATAATTAAGGACCCAAGTATGCATAGTCTTTGGTTCTTACAATATAAGAAAGATTGTCATTGTGTGTAGGTGTGTACATGGTGTGTAGTCTCTAAACTGACCCTTATTGAGAAATATTTTATCACGATTTTCCCATAGAAATATATGGCATATTTCCATTCATTTGTAGCCTAAAAATGCTTCACATAAAGAAACTTCAAATCTGCCTTTTGAGCAGGATGTTTTATGAACAGTTGTCATGCTTTTCAGTTCACTCTTAAATATAATTTTGAAGGGCAGAAATTAAGAAAAGTCCCCTTTACTCTGCCATTGGTACTTGCCTCTTCACTGTTCTCTCTGTGCTTGATCTTCATGTAAAACAGAATTCTCTATTCAAATGTGGCGATGTCTCTTTAAAAGTCTCTACCAAACAGCCAGCAAACCAGCTTAGCAACTTTCTTGGGTGGATCCTTATATGAATAATTAGCCCTGAGCAATGAAACTGTCCAGCAACATAAAGAAATCTCTTGAAATCTGTGATCTGCCTGAGACTGCAGGGATCACAACAGAGAAGTGTGTTTCATGGTGCTTCTGAATATTGTCCAGAAAAAAATTCTTCCTTTGTGTCAAGGAGGCAGATTTAGGCACCCTGGTGGTGTGGTCTCAGCCACCCACGATGCTGTGTGGTGGCGAGGGAGCCTCTGTTTGTAGCCACTAGGCTGCTGCCTTCTCAGCTCCCATCAGCCGGGAAAGCCTCCTTTCTGGTTTCTCAAACCCCACCTTCAAAAGCTGAAATTACATGACTCATTTATTTTGATACCATCGGAGTTTTGCTGACAACGTGGGATTTTTGCCTGTCTTATGTTAACAAGTAAACTCCTCAGGTCATTAGACAGATAAACCCACACCTTGGTTAAAGCCTAAAAATGAAACTTAACTCATTCTAGTCCCCCTCTTACCCTCTCCTCAGACCATTAGAGGATTAGTGAATTGTGTGACAAAGGATGGTGTATTGTCAGGACCTAGAAGAAGTTGCACCCAAGAATTCCATCCAAAGATCCATAGACTCTCTAACCATATGTCCACGGTGACTGAAACAGTACCTTAAATCACAGACACATAGGTCAATGAATTTGGCAATGGATATTTATCTGCTGTGCAATATACATGACTTTTTAGCAAAATGTGTTGTGCCAAACTGCTGCATCACTGATGAATATGCCAAAGATTCACTGGTTTTATTCATAGCCAAGGATTATCATTTGGGGAAGTAGTTTCAGTAGAGATGTTTTATTGTTCTTACTAGATGATAAATTCCTTTTGTCAAGAACAGTGTTATTGTACTTTCTGTATTCATCACAACACCTGTCGAGGTGCCTGACACACTGGATGAATGTACTTGAGCAGGTGACCACTTGAGAGTAACCAACACACGGAGAAGAGGAGCTGCAAGGAGACCTGGGTGCTTCCCTCATTTGTTCATTGCAAGTTTTGAGATTTTTAAAATCATTTCAAGTGTACCAAGTCTTACTGTTTTAATGCACAATGAGTAGGGTGGATAAAGGCACTCTCGGAAGTTATTTTTATTTATTCAACAATCTTTAGTTAATGCAAAGTAAAATAGAGTGTTTCTGCTCTCATGGAGTATATACGATGGATGAATGGGTGGGAATAAACAAGTCAATAATCAGTAATAACTGCTATGCAGACAGTACCACAAGGGAAAGGAATATATAAAGAGTTAACTCTTCTAAAACGTCCCTAGTTTTCATTTTTGTTTTTTTCTCCTTTTCCTCCAAATAGAAATCAACAGGCTTTCTTGAAAGGAGACCCTGATTATCAGAATCAAGGGTAGAGTGCTTTCCAAGTACAGGTTTTAAATGTTCCACAGGAGATTGTAGCAGATGCCAGGAATATACAACCAGAGCTGGCGGGCAGCAGATAATAATTTACACACACACACACACACACACACACACACACATATTTCAGTTGTCTCTAAGTGTGAGACACTTAGCAATTTGTGTTAAAAACCACTCAAAGTTTTCCCAATAGTCATACCATCCTTGCCCAGTAAGCCAATGAGCTGACTTGACTTCTAAAATATCTGATTACCTTAACTTGAATTCATTTGATAAGCCCAAATTATTAAAACTCATTGATTTAGATAACTAACTTTCAATAGAATCTAGTAAACTGGAAGCTAGACTTGGTCTGTGATCTCAGAGGGGTATGAATATACAATACACGGGGCATTATGGTTACGCAGGTAAATCTTCCTTATTTCAACTTGGCAGATAAAGCATGGTCATGAATAGCCGATGGGATCATTGGTTATATTTAAGACTGTACACCTGCCCAAGGAAGGCAGGAAAGGGGAAATCCCACAAAATACAGCCAGCTTTCAGGGCTAAGAACAGTGCTGCAATCACCCAACCACAGGACGGAAATAGTTGAGATCACACTGTCCCCTGAATAGTGAGCTATGTGCTTTGGGCATGCCCTCTTCCCACATCAAAGAGATTGACCATGAAAAGCAGGCATTTTCAAGGTACAAGAAAGCCTTCCAAGAATACTTCCAAAAGGTATGGTGAATGTATTTTTAAATCAAATATATTTCCATACTATTAGCGCTCTAAACTTGTCATTTATCAGAAAAGTCCTTTTTCCACTCTTCCTTCCATTTTTTCTTGACCTTTGAGGCATGTGGCAAGATAAGTTTACCCTGGAAAACAAAGAAAAACAAAAAATGAAGCCCTTTTGCACTGGAATGAAATCTAAAAATATGGGTTTAAGATTGTCATTTATCAGTGCTGAATCTGGCTAAGTCTCTGTGACATGGGGGATACTATCCAATGCTTAGAGGTTTCTGTGAGAGTTAAACGAGACACAATTTGGATATGAAAATACTCCATAAGAGTCAAAGCCCTGCACAATTAGAAGGCTTGAACACGTACTGGCATTCTCTTGCATATTACATTTGGGACACTTATCAGAGTCAGAACACAGGACTGGCCTAAAAATAGCTTATTGGAAGTCAGCACTCTGGCTTTCATGATATGAGCTTTAGAAAAGAACTGGAAAGAGAGGTAATCAGACTAATGTTCCTGAGAAAGCTATTCCAGCAAAGAAAGGCAGCGATACCCTGGGCCTCATGAATCTCATGATCTCAGCTAGCTTTTGGCTAGTCTTGTGACTGAAGTAATATGGCGGAACTGAGAGCAGTAGGAAGTGGAACAATGAACGACCCAGGAACCACATTACGGAAGGCCACCAACACACGCAATTTGGTGTATACAAGCAGCAGTATAATCTGTAAAGGCCTAGGATGCAATAATATCTGACACGAGACAAAAACAGAGAAGTGTTGCATTCTGAGAAATGGTCTATCTCACAACAGACTCTTCAACAAATGACAAAAAGAGAGTCTCTTGGTCATATGTCTCTAATGTGCACTTATTTTCTTACACAAATCTCTCATCGCTCTTATATTCATGCTTTGACTTGTCTTTTACAACGCAGCTTTTAAACTGGAAAGAAAACTGATGAGTCTCTTATAACCTTGGGTTTGCGAACAATGACAGTCTTCACTGCCAACCTCTCCAACACTCCCTTCCTTAATCCATTCTGCCTAATGAAGCGCAACATTTTCTACGGCCCTCTGTGTTGTTAAAAAGAATGTTGAGAGGTGCCTGGGTGGTTCAGTCGGTTAAGCATCTGCCTTTGGCTTGGGTCATGATCCCAGGGTCCTGGAATCGAGGCCCCCATCAGGCTCCCTGCTCAGCGGGGAGTCCCCTTCTCCCTCTGCCTCTGCCCCTGCCCCTCCCCCTCCGCTCATGCTCTGTCTCTCACTTTCTCTCAAGTAAATACATAAATAAATCAAAAAAAAAAAAAAAGAAAAAAAGAATGTTGAAACCATAAACATAAAAAAGAAATGTTTAGTGGGCTCCTGACAGGCTTGGTCAGTGGAGCTGCAACTCTTGATCTTGGAGTGTGGGTTTAAGCCCCACGTTGGGTGTAGAAATTACTTAAAAATAAAAGCAAGCAAGCAAGCAAGCAAGGTTTGGAGTGAAATGAGCTATGAGCTAATTGGTGAAGGATTGAATGAAAAACAAAACAGGAATTCACCTAAAGCAAATTTTTAAAAAGAAATCTATGTTGAGAGTAAAAAAACAAACAAACAAGACCTGGCTTTGGTTTTTTCATTTTTGATAAAAGTTCCTAAAAGTTGCCAGAAAGCACTTTAAAAAACAAACACTATTTATTTCACACTGAAGAGAAAGTACATTTGCTATGATAGAAATTTTGAAAAATACAGAGAAACAAAAACCAAAATCAAATAATTTGTAACTGACTAACATTCAGATATAAAGCAGGGCTTTCATTTTGTTCTGTTAGTGTAGAAAACATTTTTATGGCTATAAATTAACTATCCTTCCTTCAGCAGTCTGAAAAATGCATATTTGCATAAAGTAAGAAGGATTTTTTAAAAATTATTAAAAGTAAACATTAGTCAGCCTAGGACATAAGAATTATGCCTTTAAAAAATTATGGCTTAACATTTTTAAGTCAAATACACTAACTTTCCTCAGTAAACTAATGTCTCTGCTTTTCTAGGACTCAATCTGAAACAGCAATGCATTATTTTTAAAAACTTCTTAAAACAGCAGCAGAGGACAGGGGAAGTCAAATTTGGGGGCCTCACTCCTCCCTGAGGAGACAGTGGGAAGCTCTTTCTCCGAGTTTGCGCATGCCCACACAGCCTGTGTGACGATGCTTTCATTTTCTTCTTGTACACTTTGACTTTGGCACAACAGTAGGTCCTACTAACCAAGAAAGGGGGCTGAGCACATGCATCTTTTGGCCTTAGTGAACCTTTAGCTTATGTTTATTTTATTTATATGACTGCTTAATTTTTATCCTGTGCATCAAATACTAGTCAAGTTTACAGGAAGTGGTAAAGCCAGGACGAAGAGTCAGAACTGCTAACTACCACTTAAGCGTTAAACCACCTCCTTCTGTGAAGGGTTAATGGACTCAGTCCAGCTCCTTGCAGACATCTGTCTACATCACACATAAAATAAATTTAAATTGGCGGTGTCAGCAGAGAAAATGAGATTTCATGGGTGTGAAGACAAACCAACCCTGCAGGTGAGAAGTGACTTCACATACCAGAGATAGTGTCTTCATAGTGAGCTCTGGGAAGCCACATATTTTAAACACGTTCCTCACTGTTTTCCTCTCCCATAAAGAGTAAGTACAACCAATGATGCCATGAGACCTCCTTTAATAACAAACACATCAAATTCTATGAGGATTTATATATATAGCTGGTGGTCATATACATTTCTAAGCTTACTTCCATTGCTGTTTTATTCAGCTAAACACTCATTTGTTCTCATAATAGCAATGTGGTAAAGGGGATTGTATATGTGTCAGCTATGATTGTTTTCCCATTTTTAAGACAGAAATAGTTGATACTCATTCCTGCTGAAGAAAACATGCAAAATCAAAATGTTAACCTGGTTAGCATTTCAATATACTCTAAACATTCTCTAGCAATATGAACAATGCATTACAAATGAGCATCTGCTCCTTCAAAATGTTAAATGATGTGGTTGCAAAATTAGTATATGGACATCTGTTTTGTTTCTATATACTAATAGCAAAGTAGCAGAAAGAGAAATTAAGAAAACAATTCCATTTACAATTGCACCAAAAAGAATAAAATACCTAGGAGCAAACTTAACTAAGGAGGTGAAAGACCTATACTTTTAAAACTCCAAACACTGATGAAAGAAATGAAGACAACACAAACAAATGGAAAGATACTCTATGAGCATGGACCGGAAGAATTAATATTGTTAAAATGTTCAAACTACCCAAAGCAATCTACAGACTTAATGCAATCCCCATCAATATACTAGCGGTATTTTTCACAGAACTAGAACAAGGAATCCTAAAGTTTGTGTGGAACCACAAAGACCATGAATAGCCAAAGCAATCTTGACAAAGATGAGCAAACCTGGAGGTATCACAATCCCAGATTTCCAGATATACTACAAAGCTATAATAATCAAAACAGTATGGTACTGTGGTACTGACACAAAACTACACACTGTTCAATGGAACAGAATAGAGAGTCCAGAAATAACCCACCCTTATTATCATCAATTAATCTATGACAAAGGAGGCAAGAATATATAATTTTAAAAAAGACAGTCTCTTTCATAAATGGTGCTGGGAAAACTGGAAAGCAACATGCAAAAGAATGAAACTGGACCCCTTTCTTGCATGATAAACAAAAATAAACTGAAATGAGTTAAAGACCTAGTGTGAGATCAGAAACCATAAAACTAGGAGAAACCATAAAACTAGGAGAAACCATAAAACTAGAAGAAACCATAGGCAGGCAGTAATCTCTTTAACACTGGTCTCAGCAACATTTTTCTAGACATGTCTTCTTTGGCAAGAAAAATAAAAGCAAAAATTAACTATTGGGACTACACCAAACAAAAAGCTTTAGCTCAGCAGAGGAAACCATCAACAAATGAAAAGACAAACTAGGGACTGGGAGAATATATTTAGAAATGATATAGCTGATAAAAGGTTAATATCCAAAATATATAAAGAACTTATATAATTCAACCCCAGAAAACAATAATCCAATTTAAAAATGGGAAGAGGAACTGAATAGACATTTTTCCAAAGAAAACATACAGATGGCCAGCAGATGTTCGACTTCACTCATCATCAGGGAAATGCAGATCAAACAATAATGAGATATCACCGTACACCTGTCAGAATGGCTAGTATCAAAAAGAAAGGAAAGAACAAGTGTTGGTGAGGAAGCAGAGAAAAAGAAACCCATGCACTGTTGGTGGGAATGCAAATTGGTGCAGCCATGATGGGAAACAGTATAAATTCTCCTCAAAAAATTAGAAATATAATACCATATGATCCAGTAATTCCACTACTGGGTATTTACAAGAAAACGAAAACATTAATTCAAAAAGATATATGCACCCCGATGTTCATTGCCGCATTATTTGCAATTACTTGCCAAGGTATGGAAGCAACCCAAATATTCATCCATAGATGAGTGGATAAAGCTGTAGCATATAAATATAATAGAACATTACTTGGCCATAAGAAAGAATGAGGTTGATATTTGTGACAATAGGGATGGACCTAGAGAGTATTAGGCTAAGTGAAATAAGTCAGAGAAAGACAAATAGCATATGATTTCACTTACATGTGAATTTAAAAAACAAAACAAATGAACAAACAAATAAAAAGCAGAAACAGATGCATAAACACGGAGAACAAACTGAAGTTTGCCAGAGGGAAGGGAAGTGGGGAGGGGCTGTGGCCAAATGGGAGGCACATGAAATGTATAAGACATGAGAATGAAAGATTCAGCATAGAGAACATAGACCAATAGTACTGTAATAGCATCGTATGGTGACAGATGGTAGCTATACTTGTGAGCACAGCATAATGTATAGAGTTGTTGAATCACTATGTTGCATACCTGAAACTAATGTAACATTGTGGGTCAATGATGCTTCATCCAAAAAAATGTCAAATGAAACCTCCAACAGTATGTAAGTTCCTACAAACTCTCATAGCTTTATTTCTCTTTCAAATCATGTCCTCTAAGATAGAAGCATGATAACTAATACTGATAACAATAATAACAAATACCAGTGCATCTTTTGCACATTATCTCATTTCAGCTTTCCCTCAGACATTATCATCAGTGGTATAGGTCATGCAAATTACCATCATTATGACAGCTCATACTTTGTAAAGCCAAATGAATGGATCATATTGTTGTTCATTATTCACTCTAAGCATTAAATTTTAATACATGTATTTGAGGTGTGTTTGTGTGCATGTGTGTGTATGCTAAGCGATGGTATGGTGTTAGAAAGTTATGCTTGTTTACCAAAAATGTCTATCTGAATCCGTGCCACTATATATATCTCAATATCATTCGAAAGATACCACTTTATCAGTGATGAGCCTGGGAATATGTTAAGATGTGTATAAATAGAGGTCATCATTCACACACTGAATAATCTATTGATGCAGCAAAAAAATGGTGTCTGGTGAGATAAGCCTGCTATTTAGTACAAGAAGGGATTCAGATGATGCTAGGAATTTTTGGTCACATATGTTCTTTAAGTGACTTGTATCGTCACAGAGCTGGGCTTCAGAATGAAATGTGTAGGGTGGGGTTGGGAAAATGGTTCCAGAAAAAGAGGATGCAAAAGATACCAGACAGGCTGCTTTATCATGGGAACAAAACAGAAGTCCAATTTGGGTACTTGAGCACAAGAGAAACAGCAAAAATTATTTAAAAGCAGTTTCTTCAATCCTTTTCAATTGAGGTCAGATTTAGTTCTCACAACTGGAACAGAAATATCTATAGATAAGGTTCTTGATATAAATTCAGAAAATTCAAAAATGATGGAACCAAGGCAATACCTAAAAAATATTTTCAAAAATTCAGAGCTCAATTAATAAAATTAGAATTCTGTATCAATGGATAATTCTACAATTTATAAATCTCAACTAAAAATTATTCCCTCTCTATCATCAGCTGGAAGGAAATCTAAGAAGTCTGTCTTTGATTTCCTTTAGAAAACCATAGTCTCCTCTATTTCTGTCTATTCCACAAGTCACAGACTTGCTTGGAGCCCCAGGATATCTGCTATTTGCACTGATAGTTACAATAAATGACATAAGGAAATTTGAAGAACTTCAGTCCTAGGAATGAAGGAGTCATATCAATAAAGTAAAACTAAGGTCCCTGAAGTCATAGACCATTGTTTTACATTATTTTTTTAATGAGATCATTAAAACATCATTAAGAGGTAAACCATTGGGGCGCCTGGGTAGCTCAGTTGGTTAAGTGTCTCCCTTTGGCTCAGGTCATGATCTCAGCGTCCTGGGATGGAGCCACGCATCGGGCTCCCTGCTCAGAGGGGGTCTATTTCTCCCTCTCCCTCCAACTCTCTCCCGCTTGTGGTCTCTGTCTCAAGTAAATAAATAAAACCCTTAAAAAAAAAGAGGTAAACCATCAAAGAATTACAGTAGAAAAGAAGATCTACTTTTCTCAATTAAATTATCTATACCATCCTCTAGACATTAAACAAAAGCCACATACATAATCAAAGAAATCACTTTTCCATTAGAATTTAATAGTCCTTGTTACTAACTTTTCACTAACTTGTTATATTTCTCAAACTGATTTATGATTATTCATTTCATATTCAATTGGACTCACCAGATATAGACACTAGCTGCATCTCATTAATTCCTAAATGGGATTTGGCTCCAAAGGTGCTGTTATGCTTACTATTGGTAAGGTTAAAAAAAAATAGCAAGAAACAAGGAAAAATTTTTAGTTATATTTTTGTTTTCCTTTCTGTACAAATAACATGTGGTGTTTTACCATTTATTGAAAAAAATCAGTTTCTACAATAAAAATCAAAGAAACTACATCACATTGCAGGGGACTTAGAACGATGTGGCTCTAAACTCTGGGTTTTAAAGCCTGAGAGGTTGGAGAGGAGGAGAGAAGGACGGGTATCCCAGTTTTCCACATGCTGAATGATTCAGCAAAATAGCACTGTGAACAAGTCAACATGATTCTGGAAAATATTCAAAAAATCTCAAGCAGAAGTCTGGACGTAAATTTGTGCTATATTATGGTCAATTAATTTCTTTAGCATTCAATTTGTTTCTTGGACTTTAAAGTGAATTGACTAAATTATCAAACAAAGGTTTGGGAAAATGATATCTAATGTAGAATTGTAAAATATATCTCCATTATTTAACAAATGACAGGGACTGGTTGGAATTTATCAAAGGATGGAAATGTCATAAATGTATCACTAAAAACTATTTTAGATTTTTTTCCTCAATCCCTATCCCAGCTACACACCAGCAACCATCATTTCACAATGGAGAACATAAAGTCCCGTGAAGTTAAGCTGTGTGTTTAAGAACCACAGTTATTTCATGGGAGATCTAGAGATTAAAAACTCAAGCATCATAACTTGTAGATTCTCTTCCACTACTTAGGGCATGAAAATTAAGTTATTTTACAGATTTTTCAACAAATATCCCAGAATCTACTACTTAACCAACATGTGCATCAAAGTAATTGCTCCAGGAAGCTGGAATAATGGCATAGAACATTTTTTATAGTACTTCATTTCAATGTACATCCAATTTACAAATCACAAAAAAAGACTTACTCTATAACTTTTGTTCTAAAATGGTTTGCTTACAATCTAAAAGTGCACCACTCAGGTTAAATAATAGAATTAATACAGAAACTTGTACCTGAATGACTTTTGGTTATTGTCAAAAATTATTAACAGAAATTTTGAAGGACACCTCAAGGGACAGAAATTTGTTGCCAGAAACTTTGATGCAAAGTTCTAAAATTCTGTGTGCTATGGCAACGATATTTAATAATTGATTCATGTGGTTTCCCAACACAAACACTTTGAAGGAACATCACTAATTTTCCAGGTATATTTCTGTATAAACCAAATGAGGCATATCAAGGAAGGGAAGAATATTAAGTAGTGAGTATTTTTCTCCTGAATATTTCCTTTAATAATGTTACACTATTAGTTGATTTTTACATGTTAAAAATCTTTTTATTTTAGAGACCATTTCACTTTTTCATTTGAAATATATATCTATGACAAGCTGTAAATTAGATCAGTGGAAATGTGACAGTATCTTCATACTCTCTGCAATTACGGAGTTACAGAATGATTAAGATGGCCATGGAATTATATGCTTTGAACATTGCCATCCATCACTGCCATGTTCCTAACATGTATGTATAAAGTGTATCTCTAAAAAACGAAAGTAAAATTACATAAGTGTGCCAGAAAAATAGATAAATAGAACTGTGACCAGAAATAGGGACTTTGCTTAATGGATAGCTTCCATCTCCTGGTTTGCTCAACATCAAGGCCCATACTTTGGCCACTATGACACATACTGTCTCCCTACCATATTGACCCATTACAGCATTTTCAGTTTTCATATACTAAATTACCCTGGGAATTTAGTTGTCATTTAAAGTAACACTAAGTCAAAAAGGTATATGTATCCTTATGTCTACTGAAGCATTATCTACAGCAACCAAGATATGAAAACAACTCAAGTGTCCATCCATAAATGAATGGATAAAGAAGATGTAGCATATGTGGAATATTACTCACCCATAAAAAAGAATGAGCTCTTGCCATTTGCTACAACATGGATGGACTTAGGGAGCATTACTCTAAGTGAAGTAAATCAGACCGGGAAAGAAAAATACTATATAATTTCACTTATAGATAGAATCTAAAAAAAAAAAAAACAGATAACAACAACAACAAAAAGCAGAAACATCCATACATCCAGAGTACAAACTGATCGTTGTCAGAGGAGAGGGGGCTGGGAAGAGAAGCAAAATGGGTGAAGGGGAGTGGAAGGTACAGGCTTCCGGTTACAGAGTGAATAAGTCACAGGGAGGAACAGTACAGCATGAGAAATATAGTCAATGGTATTATAATAGCTTGTGTGGTGGAAGATGGGAGCTGCACTTGTGGTGAGCACAGCGTAATGGAGAGACTCGTCAAATTACTATGCTGTATACCTGAAACTAATGTATCGTGGTGGGTCAATTATACTTCAATTAAAAAGAAATTGTTTTAAGGAAAAAATGTTTAATATTCTAATTGTTCTCATTTATTCCTTCAATAAATATTTCTGAAACACTACATGGCAGACACTCTTCTGGACACTGGAGTTTACAATCTAACTGGAGAGATAATAAATTGGTATATTTGTTTTCTCTTGCTGTGTAACAAATTACCATGAACTTAGCAACTCAAAATAGCACACATTTATTGTTTCACAGTTTCTGTAGATCAGAAGTTCAAACAATGGGCCCTCTGATTAGGGTTTCCCAAGGCTACAATCAAAGTATAAACCAGGCCTGAGTTCTTATCTGAGGCTCAGGGTTTTTCCAAGATCATGTGGTTGCTGGCAGCATTTAGTTGTTGTAGATACAGAATTATAAGCCTCAAAGTTTTGTTCAGCTTCTCAAAGAAATCTGCAGTTCCTTGTCACATGGCCTTCTTCATGAGGGGCCCCCCAAACCTAACAGCTTGCTTCTCCAAAGCCAGCAAAGGAGAAAGTCTCAAGAGCAAGTCTGCTAGTGAAATGGAGTCTTTTATAATGTACCCTAATTATAGGGGTAATATCCCATCACCTCTGCAAAAAAAAAGAAAAATGTAACCTAATTCTAGGAATGGTCTCCTATCACCTTTGCCATATTCTGTCGGTTAGAAGCAAGTCAGGGGTCCTGCCCAAACCCAAGGTGAGGAGATTATACAAAGGCATAAATACCAGGAGCTGGGATGATGTGGGCTACCTTGAAGTCTGTCTGTCACACCTGTAAATAAATATACAGGGATAACATCAGATGGAAATGAGTTCTCAATCAAAATAGGGCATGAAGTGTGACTTGGTGTCTCCTGAATGAATGGTCAGAGAAGGCCTGTTTGAGGAGGTGGCATCTGAACCGAGATCTTAGTGACGAGAGGAAGCCAGCTAGTCCGGCTATGTCAACAGTGAGAGTAGCTGGAGAGCACTGGATGACAGGGAAAGTGATATGAATGAGTCAGACTGGTAAGTGGAGGCTGGATCACATAAGGATTTACAAATGTACATATTTCTTCTCCATGCTATTATTAGAAGTTTTTAAGTAGTGTGAGGGTGTGATCTGATTATATATTTTGAGAGGCCACTCCAATTGCTGTAATGAAAATAAACCATTGGGATTTAATAGTAGAAGCAAGGAGACCAGCAGAAAGCTCCCAGAGTAGTCTGGGGGTTAAGCAATGGGAGTTTGGCCTGGGGTGGTAGTGATGGAGATGGAGAGCAGTAGAAAGGCCAGAGAAATGGTTAACAGTGATCAGGCTTGCTGACATATTAGGTACGGGATATGAGGAAATAGAGAAATCCAAGGATACTTCCTTGTTCTTTGCTATCACTGCTTTGTAAAAGACAAGTTTTTGCAATCCATGTTTTCTTCAAGAATATATTTCACTTTATGTCCAAATAATCACCTTCTTATATTAATGGTTGCTGCACATAGTTCTTTCATCCATTTCTCGGGGTGTTGCTTTATTAAGAAGCATCCTCATATTCCATTGGCCCACACTGAGCCTGTGTTAGGCAAATCTTGGACAAGAGCAGATATTACCCTCTATCACGTCTAAGGACACTTTCATATACACATTGCTTATAAATTTAGAAAATGCACAAAATACAAATTTCAAACAATGCTACCCATTGTGGAAGACTGAATAACTTCTCTTTTTTAAAAAATTTTATTTATTTATTTGAGATAAAGAGAGAGTATGCACTAGAGAAAGCATGAGTGGGGGGCGGGGAGGGAGATGGAGGAGCAGACTCCAGACTCCCCGCTAAGCCGGGAGCCCAACAGGGGGCTCGATCCGAGGACCCCAAGACCATGACCTGAGCCGAAGGCAGACGCCAACCGACTGAGCCACGCAGATGCCCCTGAATAACTTTTCTTAATGATGATCTTGTGAAAATACTTAGTTTATTCCCTTAAGGTGAGTCAAAGGACCATGTACAGGAAAATTAATTAACAGTTCAAACAGTTTTGTTTTGTGGTATAATCAAAATACGCCTTTAATTTTTGGTCTCCCACCATCGTTTCAAAATGTATTCATTTTGAAACTGAGGTAGTTCTCGTGAACTTTTTACTTATTCTTAGATGAGTGGAACTTTAATTCACAAAGTCACAAAATGCATAGTTCCAGTTTAGAAATCAAAATATCAAGAAAAAAGTATATATACAGCAAATAGTAGAGTCAACTCCTCAATATTCATTCAGAGTTAAGTCTTCTCCCCTTTCCCAGCTAAGGCCTCTATAGTTGGCAAACTCTGCGTATAGGGGATGCTGTTGGCTTTTGTGCTGACTTCCTGCATCCATCCCTCATTTTCGAGGGGATGTTTTTGCCCCCATCAGGGATGAAGGCAGAAGAAGGGAGGAAAGAAGAGAACTTGGACTTGGTTGGGTTGCTTCAATTTCTTGCACTAGAAGTGCTTCTCTTCTATGTGATTTCAAGGACCGTACTGGGGGTCCCTACAGGCCCCTTTCACTATGATACTCAGGACACAGGCAAAAGCCTGGCTTCACGAGTGGCCCATCCCACCCAGGCACACATTGCTGGTGTCCTTCTCTCTCTCAGGGACTTCAGCCCTACTTCCACAACAGGTGGCCCACACGCTTTTCATAGGAAACATGCGGGCAATCTCTGGCAGAACACATCTGAGCTGCTGCAGCTCAGCTGACCTGGCTATTCAACCCAGCAGTTCCTTTTTCTCTGCCCTCCAGTGTCCTGGGCTAAAGTCAGCCCCCAGGAGTGGCATTGAACACCAAAACAAAGACATCACTTTAGTATAAATCACCCTTGATTATTAATTTGTCTAAAAAGTTTCTCCCTGCAGCTAGTAATCCAGAGTGATTAATATTTTTTTAATGATTTTTTTATTATATTATGTTAGTCACCATACAGTACATCCCCGGATTCCGATGTAAAGTTCGATGCTTCATTAGTTGCGTATAACACCCAGTGCACCATGCAATACGTGCCTTCCTTACTACCCATCACCAGTCTATCCCAATCCCCCACCCCC
>NW_023234215.1:660019-729075 GCF_002007445.2 Ailuropoda melanoleuca | reverse complement strand
ATCCCATAACGCCGGGATCACGCCCTGAGCCGAAGGCAGACGCTTAACCGCTGTGCCACCCAGGCGCCCCCCCCTTTTTTTTTTAAGATTTTATTATTTATTTGACAGAGATAAAGACAGCTAACGAGAGAGGGAACACAAGCAGGGGGAGTGGGAGAGGAAGAAGCAGGCTCATAGCAGAGGAGCCTGATGTGGGGCTCGATCCCATAACGCCGGGATCACGCCCTGAGCCGAAGGCAGACGCTTTAACTGCTGTGCCACCCAGGCGCCCCCATTTACAGGTTTCTGGAATACTTATACCAATAAACATCTGGTGAGAGGTTGAAGATAAAATGGTCAACAAGACATTCTCTGCTTCCATGGAGCTTACCACACATGGGTTCCTCATCCCACAGTTTTGTTTGATTGTTTTTTTGTTTTTTTGAGCACCTACCACATTCCAGACAATATTTTAAGTGCTGGGATACAGCAGAGAACCAGATAGAAAATAAACAATTTCAAAAATAGCAAAATTTCAGGAATCGATATGTCCAATGAAGAAAATAAAACAGGAAGTTAATATAAAGTGATGGCAAGTGCTATTTTTTTGTAGACTGATCAGAGAAGTGATGTTTGAGCAAAAATCTGCATGATTAGAGCAATGTCAAACTTCTCGAGGACGACCACCCCAAGCAGACAGAACACAGAACATAAGGCCCAAACAAAAGAAGACCACAGACTATTTCCTTTAAACCTTGACTACACTTTGGAGCTCATCTGAACAATTTCCAACTTTGCTATGTTCAAATTTAAACCAATTTGCCATTAGATACATTATACACAGTGAACACTAATACATGTTGTACACTAAGTTTGAAGTTTGTGCCACGTGTTTTTCTCTGCTTGCTTATTTGCTTGCTTAGATTTGTACGCACCTATCATGCCTAAAGTCTCCAGGAGAAATGCAAATCATTCAAACATATCAGCAGCCTATGATTCTTGGAGACAAATCTCCTAGAGTCTTTGTCCTCCTTTGATCTGTATGGTTGCTCTTTAGACTGGACTGTTATCTTACTGGGTCTTCCTTTCCCTAACATCCTGAGCATTTTCTTCTCTACTTCCTGATTTCAAATCCACGTTGTCCTCTTTCTTAGATTAGTTTTCATTTTCATGAATAATACCCTCTACTGACTTATTAAGAAAGGACATGTAAGAGAAAAAGTTGAAGACATTGAATATCTGAAGATTTCTGTATTCTATCCTTACACTAAACTGACAGTTTGGCTAGGGGTAGGATTCTAGGTTCATGTTCATTTTCCCTAAGAATTTTAAAGGCTATTCTCTTTTGTTTTCTAGCTTTCAGTGTGGCTAAATTTGATGCCATTCATATTTAAGGACAAGGCAATGAAAAACTGAAAAGCTGTTCAGCGTGCACGGATAGTACTTCTCAATTTACAGACATTGTTACAGGGTAATCAATTTAGGAAATTCAGTTTGAATTTTGACTCTCAGTGTCACTAAGTTTTTGCAAAGGGGATAGAACTGGTAAATTGTTTTCCAGAAAAGAATCCTCTTCCATTTTCCTATCTTGGAGAAATAATCCTGCTGGTCAATATCTCTGAGCTAATGGAGGAGAGGGGTTAGGTTCTTAAGATTCAGAATGTAGACATTTTTTTAAGCCTCATTTCAGCATGGGGGTGGCTATAAGTCCAGAGTCTCTCTACTTGACCTCTCCAGACAGTAACTTTCTAATCTTGAATAAAGGAGGGGCATCCATCAACTGTGCAGGATTTGAAAGATGGGGTATTAACTACTCCAAATATTGACTCTAGACCTTGTTTTTCTCTCCATCTGCATCTATCTCCAAACCTTGAGTCCTTTGACCTTGAGCCATCAATCCATCTACTTCTAGTTTCAACTCACAAAGTTCTACTGATTCATCTCTGTTTTAAAGCATAGTTGAAATTATCTGCTTACTCTCTATCTTTATCCTGCACATTAATAGTTGTTTTAATTCCACTGGGTTTATAAAACAGTTGTTTTAATCATCTGGATTTGATTTTTGGTATATTCAACCTACAGTATCTAACTAGAAACTCTTATGAATCATTTTTCCCCACAATGCAATTACTTTTCACAAAAAATGTGTTATAAATAGAATTTAATTCATCTCATCTCATCATTGTGCAAAGGTAAGTGAAAGTTATCAAAAGAAAAATGCTAATATTAGAGATAAGAAGCCTAGGTTTTATAAACTTAATACATCAGAGATAAAGATGGAAATCACTAGGCCTTCTAGAAGCCATATCTCTTTAATTTCAATCTGATACTTATTGGATTTAAGCCAGTTGAATACATGAACAGGTATAAGGCATAAGAATAAACTTAAAGATTATGTTTTAGATGCCAAAAAGATATTACTGAAAATGGTGTGTCATGGATAAAACGTAATTAAGGAATTTACAATGGAAATCTTCTTATAATAATAAGTCTATCACTAGTCTTTAGGGAATTTGAATTCCAGAAATTTCCAGTAACATAGGCACAAAAGTATAGAAGTCTCCAAACAATTTTTAGGCCACCCTCTTTGACTTAAGAGCCATAAAGAAATCAATAGCTATTCAATTAGAAAGGCTATAAATTCCTTAGTAACTCCAGAGTTCTCTGATATTTTCTGGAATTCTCTTGGCCTATACTATGACTCCTTTTTATCAAGCCTTTTTTATTTAAAAAAATATTATTCGTGTCAGACCTCCGTGAAAGCACAAATCAATCCTCTATCTCTTGTCCTTTTTGAAAAACAATCAGATGTGCTTGAACAGATAGAAAATATTTGAGGAAACAAGAAATCAATGTGGCATAATAATAAGAGTTAAATATCAGAGATTGAACATAGTAATTCTCCTTGCCAAAATCCCACTAAAAAACAAAATTTATATAACAGTGATCTTGGAAGCCAGAAGATAATGGAGCAATTTATTTAAAATTCTAAGGGAAATTAATTTCTAACTTAGAATTATATGTCTAGTCATATAAACAATTATGTGTGAGAGTAAAATAAAGGTATTTTCACATATATCAAGTCTCTGAACAGTTACTTCCAATGCACTCTTTCTCAGAAGTTGCTCTCTCAAAACAAGGGAATAAATCAAGAAAGAAATCATGGAACATGAAAAAAGAGATTCAAAAAAGAGAAAAGGAGCAGAAAATTTGAAGAATGAGAGGGGAGGGGAGTCCTAAAACTAATCTAATAAGGAGAACAGGCAGATCAAATCAGAGCTAAGAGAGAAAACACTCCAGGAGGGAAGCTAAAAGACAAAGTCAAACAAACTAACAAATGAGCACATTAAAAACCTGAGTGAATGATTATCAAAGTTTTCAAAGTTCTGAGAAAGTGTTGGGAATGACTAAATGATACAGGACAATTGTTGACTATCTCCAAGGGAAATGGAAAATTACATTTCCATGTAACTTGAAATATCATTTCACATGTAATTTGAAAATGAAAAAAAGAAATATGATCAGAGAGTGCTATGCAGTTCAGCCATGAATAATACATGCATCGTCAGGACAAAGTAAGCGCTGTTTTCATCTTACCAAAATTTATGCGATAGCTGAATTGGGAGGATGAGTTGAGAGAGAAATGTGTGAAAATGTGTGAAACAAGTTTTTTCCATTTGACACTTTAAAGAGAGGTAAATGGTAGATTCCTCTTCCACAGAAGGAACTTAATAGATCATATCTCCATGTTTAAACTGAAGAGTACATTATAAAATTTGGAAGAAATCTCAGAAGAAACAGAATTGAAATTGTGTTGCCCTGGTAGGTAGGAACCAAGGATGAGCTAGCATTGGGCATGAGATTGCTAACTTGTCTCATACGCACTTTCTCATTTTATTTTACGTTTTAAATTTTTAAAATATTTTTTAAATATTTTAAAGCATATTGCTGATATTTTTTTTTAATAAGTAGGGACCAGCAGTTGAGACACCTAGATGTAAATCTTTGCTCTGATCTATTATTCAGTAGCACAAACAGGTTCACTGAGTCCCCTAAACTGTGCTCCCAAAATTCCAGGGCAGTTTTTCGAACAGAATAAAGTATATCCAAATACTCCCTCTGGATACACCTTGGCACTTCAACATATCTTGAGCATATTTTCTGAACCCAGAAGCCCCAAATTCTTGACAAGTCGCAATATGACCACATCCTCTCCGCATTCTAAGGACTTTAAAGATTTGTGCTCAACCAGACTCCCACCTGCTAGCCCCTTCTTAAATGGATTCTGCAAGCTAAGGACTAGTAGGGCCCAAAGTGCCCCATAATCTTGAAGAAATTTCCAAGATAAGAAGGGGAATTTCCAAGGCATCTATGGCTCTCCTAGGATTTTAGAGACTCAAGTCTCAAGTTTCAACATAAATGTCCTTGTGAAAATTCTGAATGACCAATAGAAGAGATGGCTGTACATGCCCAAAGCCAGTAGGATGAGAGGTCACACGCCCTTACGGCATGGTGTGTCTACTGGGCTAAGGACAGAAGAGTGAGATTTCTTCTTAATTCAAATTTATATCTGTGTATCTAACAAATGTTTTTACAAAAAATTCAAAACCTTTTTTTCACACTTTAAAAGACTGAATATGTTTGTCTATTTAATTATTTTTAAAGCTAAAACTTTTGAAAATTTGTATATAAATTAAATGCAAATAGAAGATTGTTTAAAGCAAATGGTGCCTGGCATTGTGTTTTAGCACATCTCTGTTTTTCTGTGTCTCAACCCAGTTGCTATTTACAAAGCAAACTGCACCTCCTTAACATTTCTCACTCTGAAAACCAGATCCACATTCTTCTCTTATCAGGGGCTGGTCCCCTGCACTCAACTTAATGTTCAACTAAAGTAACTCAGACTCATTTTACTTATTTAATATGCTTTGCTTCTCTGAGAAAAGAATTTGTACATTGAGCTGTGCTGAATACACATTTTATTTAGCTGTGTATAGATGTTTTATATTTATAAACACACATAATTACAGTCTCCAGTCTATTTGAGCTACATACAAATGGACTCCAAGATTGAAAGTCACATGCTCACTGAGCCAGCCAGGTACCCCCTAAAAATCATTGTATCATATATGCCTTTTGAATAACTTTATAATTGATTGATTAAGAAATTATTTCTAGAATGGAAGTATTCTTGAGCAAATATAGGTCCAGAGACACACATAACATAACTCCAAAACAAACATAAATAATGAGGTGAAAAAAAGACCTACAATATCCCTAAGACCTAGTAAGCAATCAAAAAAAATTTTTAAAGAAACTACTAGACAATACGTAGGAGAAAACCATTAGCTCTGATATTCATTATTTGTGCTTCCCTTGATGAACTTCTTCTTTATATAAATCCTTATTTCTCTTGAATATAATTTTTTGAAGATTTTATTTATTAATTTATTTAGAGCACAAGTTGGGGAAGGGGCAGAAAGAGAGGGAGAGAGCATCCCAAGCTGACTCCATGCACTGAGCAGGGAGCCCTACATGGGCCTGGATCTCATGACCCTGAGATCATGACCTGAGCTGAAATCAAGAGTCAGACATTTAACTGACCGAGCAACCCAGGTGCCCCTGTGGATACAAGTTTTAAAAATCTTGTTACAAAGTATTTTATAAAATATGATCAACTGGAAATGGGGCTTTGCGCTTCTATTCTTTGCATATATATATATATATATATATATATATATATATATATAAAATTTATGAGTAAAGAATTAAATGAAAACATTTAGGGGCACCTGACTGGCTCAGTCAGAAGAGCATGTGATTCTTGATCTTGGGGTCATGAGTTTGAGCCCCATGTTGGTTGTGAAGATTGCTTAAATAAATAAAAAAAACTTTAAAAAAATTTAAAAAAATAAATGGAAACATATAAATTGTGTAAACAAAAAACTGAACTTCCTTTGGATATTCAGCATGCATGTGCGCATGCCCATAACGCAAATGTTCTACGTCTTTAGGAAGCATTAACACTTACAGTGAATAACTGGCCAAATAAAACAAGGGCAACCCTCAAACAGATGTAATCAATTAAGTAAAGTTTAAGGGCTGGTTGTCGACTATGCACCAAATAAGATCACCGGACAATTTGCTCATCTACACCTAACTGAATGAATGTAGAAGATGACTGTAGACATGTTTGAGATTTCCATATTCTAGACACTGCGCTAAAGACTTCACATTCCTTATCTCATTAAACTCCTCAAAAACTGAATTAGGTCATATTTCCCTCATTTTAGAGATGAGAAATCAAGGTTTAGAGAGTTTAGGTAACTTTCCCAAGATTACACAATAAGTAAGTGAAGAAACCAAGATTCAAACCCAGAGCTCAGGTCCATGCCCTGACACCCCTCTGCCTCTTCCTATATACAAGCCAATATTCTCTACTTCCTTTTTGATCATCCCCTAAGTGCAGGGATAACTTGTTATACATAACAAAATTTCTTAAGTGTCTTAATTGCAATGAAATAAATACTCAAACCATGTAAAAGCAATGTGATGTAGAGATTAAATTCTCTAAAACAATGTATATGTCCATGTGTACATAATGTGTGTGTACGTGAGTGTATATGAATGTAGCTGTGCATATTATGTTTCTATGGGTACCATGGTCCAGAAAGACACTTAAAAGAGAGGTGAAGTGGAAAACAATGACTAACTTTATGTAATTATTGCATAATTTCAGTGAGTACAGTAAACATTTGTTCTTCTTTCTTATTTTTTAAACATTTGTAAAACCTATTATTTATTTGAGAGAGAGCGCGCGCGCACGCACGAGTGGGCGGAGGGGCAGAGCCGGAAGCCTGAAGACACTGGATTCCATCCCGGGGCCCTGAGATCATGACCTGAGCTGACAGCAGATGCTTAACCGACTGAGCCACCCAGATGCCCCGCCATTTGTTCTTCTTGTTTAAAAAAAAAGAAATCTGATAAGTTAATATGCCTTACACAGGCCTGTATGTTTTGGAAGAACGTTATTTCCCTAGAAACATAAATTTAACGATCCTACACATAGAAAGATGTTTAGAGAAATGCTTTTTAATTATTATTCATCTGTGAATTTAGTCTTCGGGACATGATGACAATTGAGGATATTTGAGGAGTTTATTGTCAATTGCAAAATTCTGTAGTAAATCCTTAGCTTTAGGTAGATTCACATTTGTGATGAACTATGACCTGGGACGAACTTCAAAACAACTAAGTAATATTTCAACCCAATATTGAGTGAAAGATGATTTTTTAAATAAAAGCATAATTTTCTTTAGCATATCTTACAGTTAATGAAGCATGACTATATTAATAGTCACATAATTAAAAGGCCTAAGAAATTATAAGTAAATTGCTCTATTACTTGATTCCTTTTAAGAAGGAATGATATTTAGTTTTTATCCAACCACTTAGAGTGATGTATGTATTTTGCTAAGTCAAGGATAACATTTTAAAGTATATAAAATTCACATGTCTTAATTAATAAAAATGATGTTCTTTTTCCGAATGGAATAACATAGCCCATCGTAAATGCTTTCTAAAATAGAATTTTTAAAATATCGAGAGTACCATTCAACTCTCTGTTTTCAGGTGAAAGATCACAATTTGAGTACAGGGAATTTGAATGTCTCTTAAACAGAAAGAATTCTCCAATATAACAGATACAAATTATCATAAGGTGAAGTTTCCTGAAGGTGGCAGCATCCTAAGCAAATGTGTCCTCAACCTTTGCAGCCAGCTGTACTTATTCACGAACTATTACATTTGCTGGTTAAAATGGCTAGTAACATTATAAACCATTATTAATTAGGAAAACAACATCGTTATCATCATAATGATGTGATCTCTAAAGGATTCCTATGTAAAGTATAGCCTATGCTTTCAAATATATTTTATACTAGATACAAAAATCTTTGTGAAGGCTTTTTATCTTTATTAAGATTTCTGTTTCCTGATTCACTATATGAATTTTCTTACTAATATATGTCAGCAAAGTGATGAAGTGACAGAGACACATTTCAAAATTCCAATTTTCAACTTCGAGTCATGTTCTTATCAGAGGAAAATATTTTTAATGCCAGCCTTTGCTTTACATTTCTTAAAATAGGAGCAAAATAATCATAATCAATATTATGACTATGATTCTTGAAACAACATGGCCCCATAAATCAGGAGGGAGATTCTAACTTAAACATTGGGTTTTAAAGTACTTGTTCAATTCAATTCAGTTTTAAATGAGAAACCATAAAGGTTTTTTTGCCTGCCAATAAAATATTATTTGATGACATACTTTTGAAGCTATAATGCTCTCTCTATACAGATGATTATGGCTGTTACCATTATTATTAAAAAGCAAGTTTCCTGACCTATACTTTGTGATTAGGGACTCTTATAGGAAGAAATACTTCATTATCATGGCCAATCATGCCATCCCTGATTAAATACCCCATCAAAGATCAAAGTCCCCTCAAGGGAAATGCTAGCCTGTAGGAACAATTGAAACATATAGTTCATTAAAAAGAATCACATAATCTCCAGATCTTTCGATTTATCCCCAGTCAGGTGTACTTAAATTCTTCCACACTCATACAAGTCCTGAGGAGGGAAGAAGCATTTTCTCAGTAATAACAGCCACTAATCTTTTGCTGTATCATTCATCAACAGAGCTCCTCTAGACATAGGTATTTTTCTTTTAAAATGAAATGTGTTTCTCCGTTCCTAAACTTATCGGTTGATTTCCAGTCACTCGTTTGTTATTCTTTTCTAAATATGTGGATAAATGTCTAAAGTCTACAGTGTTTGTCAGTAACCTCCTATCTAAACTTTTACGCCCACTTATCATGTTTACTAAATTAGATTGCCATGTAATCAAATGTTATTGTAGAAAACCAATGAGGCCTTTGGTGTCACAGGCACAAAGACATGGTGTTTCTTTGCAGATGGTAACTTGCAAGCCAGCTAACCCATATATGATGGCGTGATTTAGCAAAGAGAAAGTCCCTGGAAGTGTCATGCAATGTCAGCAACTTTCTTTCTTTACACTTTCCCCAACCAGAGTTTTCCCCTCTATCCCTATTGCATTTTTACATCTTCCTTCATTCTGCTTCTTTCCTTTACTCTTCTGCACATGATTGTTCTTGCTTCCACTTAATAATTTTGTCTTTCTTCACCTTTGTTCCTGCCCTCTTCAGTTTCTGAATCTTTGAGCCCAGTGGATATGAGGGATTTTCCTGGGGTATTTTATAAAGACTGAAGAAAAGCACCAGGACCGGACTTGAAGTCACAGAAGCAACAACAACAATACCCTGGGTGATGATGGGCAATGGCTGGAGTGATGATTTATCTGGATGTTATTGAGTATGGGGGAAAAGAGAAAATGGAGACAAGGAAAGGTCTTTGCAGTCTACTGATAATTGAAAACCAAAAATTTCCAACATATTCATCCCATACAGCTGATTTTTTGTATATTTGGGACCAGCAAGTTAAAAATTCTTGGAAGATTTGGTCCAAATTCCTCAGCTAGTATTATGGACTAGCTATTACAACCAGCCAGCACATTACAGGTACAGACGAAGAAGTATAGAGAGAAAAACTGGGCTCCTTTATTTTATGCTTTGCTAAGTCGGGCTTGAAAAAGAGAAAATTTATGAAAAAGAACGGGAAAGCCATTTTAACTGAAATTGGATCACTTAAGCATGAGTGATATAACAGAAGATAGAAGTATAAAAAAGGGAAAATGATGTGATTGTAGCATGGGGAACTTGAGAGAAATAAGAAAGAAACAAAAGTTGAAATATAAGAAATAATGGAAGTGTTCATATAAGCAATTAACGACTGCCTTGGCAGACCGAGGACACAGGCAAGAAAAAAATAATAACCGGATCATAATGTTTGGGAATGACAGAGAGAAAGAGAAATGAGTAGAGGCCAGAAAAAAATCTTAGTGATCAAAATTGTAAGGAGAAAATAAATTTGGAAAGTAACATGGAGGGAGCAGCAGTAAGATTTTGCCAAGAATTTAAAAAAAGGGGGGGGGACTGGTCACATTATCTGCCAAGTGAAGTTTTGGACATTTGGGAAGGACAAAAGAAATTCAGTAACTGTTGTGTGAGAAGTCAGTTTTGCCATAAACCAAGTAGAGTGAAAAACACTGGTTCTAGCCAACATGCTGATTTCACACCAAGCATAAAAGGGCCACACATACATAATTTAATTATCACTGAAAGCAGAGATGACACTAATTGTATTTTAAACTCTCCCTAATCTCATGGAATGTGAGCATAAGTGAATTGTGGACAGCATCAAGCTCATTTCTGGAGCTCAACTGAAGTCACACAGTAAAAACACAAGTTAGCAGGAAGGAATGTGGCTCTTATCCCATACCAGCTACCTAGAAATTTTAGGTTCTCTGCGTCTGAGACAAATTTATGTCCTGATCTCTCCTGCTAAGTCCAGTATATACGCAGTTCGCTGCCAAAGTGAAAAGAAGAGGCAGGGCAGAGTCACCCTCAGCGTACTCCCCTCCTCCTTTGCCCATGGGTACAACAGGCTAGTCACACCAAAGGTGCAACGCCCAGAGCCTCCACCCACTGCCCAATGTCCCATTAGAAACTGACTCTTCTCTCTGGACTTCCGGTACACGGAACTGAGGACACAAGAATGTAATGTAAACTCTTAGTTTCTACGATTGGTGAGTAATAGTTGACGTTAATTATTACTTACGCAGCACAGCCCACAATGCTGGACCTCTTCAGGTTTGCTGTGGTGTCAGAGGAATTCAATTTACATAAAGGCCCCCCAGGTTTTTAGATAAGGAGGATAAATATTGGAGCTTACTGCCAGGTTTTCCTGTGGCTGAGTCAGAAGTCCAGGGACAGGGCTTCTTTTTTCTTTTCTCTTTTTTTTTTTTCCTTCAAACTCTAGGAAAGCAGCCTTAGAGTTATCCTTCTGGACAGAGAAGAGTAAATGTAGATGCCTCTGGATGCACAAAAGCAGTTTTGAGTTTAGGAGGACTTTACATACCTGCTTCCCTTAAGCAGTTCGAAAGAGATTCAAAAAGTTCTTTATAAAAGCAAATCTATAAGAAGCTCTGCTCAGACTCATAGGGAAAGTTTAATTACTTTTTAAATTAACATATAATATAAATATGGGGTAGCTATGATGTCTATGAAAAGTACACAGGCATATGGCTCAATGAATTTTTATCAGGTAACTGTAGCCTGTGTAACTAGTCTCTGATCATGATCTAGAACGTGAAGGTCCTCTATCACTAACTTCAAATGTAACTACTAGCTTGAATTTTTTTTTTAAGATTTTATTTATTTATTTGACACAGAGAGAGAGAGAGAGTGAGAGTGCGCACAAGCAAGAAAGGGTGGAAGGCAGAGGGAGAGGGAGAAGCAGGCTTCCAGCTGAACTGGGAGCCCAACGTGGAGCTTGATCCCAGGACCCTGGGGATCATGACCTGAGCTGAAGTCAGATGCTTAACTGACTGAGCCACCCAGGCGCCCCCACTAACTTGATTTCTAACTGCATAGTTTTGTCTCCTTTTTGTTTTTCAGCTTTTGTCTATTTAAATAAATGAAATAATGCTGTATGTTCTTTTTCTGCATCTGGCTTCTTCTACCCAGTATTATGTTTGTATGATTCATTCATGTGTTTGGGGGTAGGCATTGATTAGTTATTCACTATATGAATACACTATAAAATATTATCCATTCTATTATTGATGGACATTTGAGCCATTTCTAGTTTGGAGATATTATGCCTAGTGGATCCTCCACAAAATTCCCATATGTCTTTCGGTGTCTATATTCATTCATCTATGACAGATATATATATATATATATATCTCAAAGAGGTGGAATTAGTAAACCATAGGGCAGTTACATGTTCATTTGTTTTAGTAGATAGCACCAAAGTGCTTCTACCATATTACATTCCAACCGTATGTGTGAGAGTTCCAATTGCTCTACGTTTTTGACAAGCCTCAATATTTTCAGTCTTTTTATTTTACCCTTTCTGGGGGGTGACCATGGGGTTTAGAGCTGTACTCTAATGCTGTTTGTGGTGTCTTGGACCCAGATCTTAATAATTCTAGTTGCAAATGAGGTGTTTGGGTCCCATATCCCACCTTGGTATATTTTTTGGTAATTGAAAGTCAATAGATTTTTTAGAAATTTACCCAGTGGGGCGCCTGGGTGGCACAGCGGTTGAGCGTCTGCCTTCGGCTCAGGGCATGATCCCGGCGTTATGGGATCGAGCCCCACATCAGGCTCCTCTGCTGTGAGCCTGCTTCTTCCTCTCCCACTCCCCCTGCTTGTGTTCCCTCTCTCACTGGCTGTCTCTATCTCTGTCAGATAAAAATAAAAAAATAAAATAAAATCTTTAAAAAAAAAAGAAATTTACCCAGCAAGCCAACTTTACCCATCAACAGAGTCTCTGAAAAACAGTCAAAGGGTCAATTCTTCAATTCAACCACACTGAATAAACCTGCACTTTCAAGGATACATGTTTTTTCAAGTAATTTCATTTTTCTACCTAATCATTTTACTTTTAATCAGTCTAATTATCTGCTCTTTTAGAAATTTATCCAGAATGCTTTGGTGATTTCCAAAGCTGAAAAAGGGCCCATTAAAAAACTTGTTCTAGATTAAAATATTATTCATTAAATTATTACAACCTGATATTTACTGTGACAATTATCAGTGATGCAAAATTTAATAAAATAGAGTTCTTCTTTTCGGCAAAGAAAGATAGTAATAGCTAACATTCTTTGAGTGCATGCACTTTGAACATATTATCTCATTTAATCCTTACCACAAACATTGGAGTTGGTTCTTACTGTTATAGATGAGGAAACTGAGGCAGAGCAATGTGAAGAAACTTCTCGAGGTAGCCCTGATGTAGAAATGGGATCAAACCCAGGAAGTCTGATTCCAGAGTACACTTTCAACCATTACACCATCCTCTGACTGTAACAAAAGACAGAATAGGATATGTTCTTAAAAATAGGGCTAACAACAAAGTTATCTGAGAGGTACAAGTGGGAGAGATAAATTCTGACTATGGAAGTGGGGAACGTTATGAAAATGGCATTGAATGAGCTGGCTTTTTAAGATCAGGTAGTACTTTAAAGGGGAAAAAATGAGAAGAAATGGAACTTTATGTAGTGAAAATACTACAGATTCTAAATTCCTTGGGGGAAAGCAATGTGTTTTATTACTGTAACCTAAGAAACTAGAAAAAGTTCTGTAAACCAGCCAATGTTGAATGAATGCAGGAATTTAGGGCATGCCAGGTACTGCACACATCCTGTAGCCCTGTTCAAGTGGCTGATGGATGACAAAGTGAATGAATACATAAATGGGTGAAGAGCACGCGTTCAGAAAAGCACTGCTTTGGGGTCAGCATACCTAAAGTATAGCAACTCAGACTAAGATTTAAAGTTTATCATTCCAGGGGCACCTGGGTAGCTCAGTTGGTTAGGCATCCAACTCTTAGTTTCTGCTCAGGTCATGATCTCAGGGTGGTGAGACTGAGCCCCACGTCAAGCTCGTGCTCAGTGTGGAGTCTGCTCGAGATTCTCTCTCTCTTTCCCTTCGCCCCTCCCCCAACTCACACGTGCCCTCTCTCTCTTTCTCTCTGTCTCTCAATAAACAAAAAAAAATCTTTTTAAAAAAGTATCATTCCATATAATTTATTTTCTACTATAATGTTGGGATCTTTAATTGAAGCAACTTCTTTCAAAATTCTGGGAGTGGCTTTGTTCAAAGATCATTAAATTTAATTGCATATAAACTAGGCCAAACTTTAAATTCCTTTCAATAGTATTATCTTCACATAATAGTTTTAAAGATTGTTTTCTTAAAAATGATTAAGAAATCAGTGACCTAAAAATATTACTTTAGGTTTAAAGAAAAGAAATGAATGTAATGTATACTTCAAACAACAAATATTGAATGGGTGTTAAATAAGATGAATAAATAAGTGAATAGTGGCTAAGTAAAAATATTTTAAAATTAGTACTCCAAAAGAATTTGAAAAATGTTTATATTTTCTCACAATCAAAGAATCATAACTTTTAACAATCTTGAGGTGACATGATATATCCAGAGGAGTGCCAAAAATATTGTTAATGATGGTGACAGCTATGTCATGGTGAAATGGCCCCAAGAAAACACTGTTACTAGCTTTATAAATTATGCAGTGCTTTTGGGAACAATATATTTCAAGAATAATAAAGAACTTCATATCATAGTTATTCCATTTCTGGACATTTGCTCATTTATTTACTCAACAGATTTTTATTGAGTAGCCATGCTAGGGCCCTAGAACATAGATACCAGCAATATCTATTCCCTTCCTTCGAGAAGCTAATATTTAACTGAGGGCAGACTTGGGAGGAAAAAACAATAAAATGCTACCTTTCAGTTTAGCAATGGCTTCTCTACGGTATAGTACAGATGGGGGAAAGAGAACACTAAGAATAGATTATCCTAAGGAAGCCATTTGAAACAGCAAAGAGAAATTCATGGAGATGTTAATGCAACACCTGTAATAACAAAAGCAAAATTGAAGGGGAAAAAAGGCCAAAAACCCCAAATATATTGGTTTAGTGAGACAGTTTAATGAGAGAATTCTGATAAGGATAGACTATGACAATACCCTTAAAAATGAAAAATCATATTCACTAAAAATATTATGAGGTAGATGATTTATACAATATGATTATGACATGCAAAAATACATGATGAGCTCAACTAAGAGAGCATTTTAATTAAAAATAGCATCTGATGTTATGTTTTCTTTCCAATAAAAGGTAAACTACTTATTTGATAGTTTCTGGAAAATTGAAGAGAAAAACTATTCAGATTATAGAATTATAGAGATTCTGCCTAAATATTAAGGTAAAACTCTGATGTGTTAAATTGCAGAACATTGAGACAACTAAAAATTGTCTTTGCACCATATCTTCCAAGTTCAAAATTCTTCTCAATTATGATCATTATAAACAAAACACTCCTGTTAAATAAGTGGGTGTTGGTTGGTGGCTATTTCCATATTTTTCAGGTGAGAAAAATGAAACCAATTACTTCAGTGATGTGTCATTTGCTGGATTCAGGAGCAGAGGTCTCTTTATCTCAAGTCAATAATGATTTCCAATGGGCTCCCTGGTCTCTAATCAAAACTGTTAAACACGATTTTTTCTTTATCTGCCCAACTCTGAATATGAAGCACTGTGTTTTTTCTGCCTGAGATTATTTTATAGCACTATAAAGTCACCCTGGAAGTTTATCACTCTGCTTTGTATAAAGTGGAGAGACACAAAATTCTGAAAATAAATTTGAGCTAGTAAAACTTTTCAAAAAGATAAAATCCCATGAGGTTTTGTTTTCAATCTATATGAATACAACATATATTCATGATCAAAGCAAGGTAACTCTCAGAATTATACTAAAATCAGATCAAGTTTTCACCATTGACCTCTGCTGTTATTAGTTGGAATAATACTCTAAGACTTTACAAAATTATGGCTGAAAATGCTTGCAACTAATTGCACTAGTGAATTAAATAATGATGTTTGGGTGGTGCCTTTTTTCCCTCCAAAGCTATTTGTAGTTGTACCAACAAACTTGATGGGTAGAATTTGACCTCTTACTCATAACTTTGAAAACAAATGTCCCATGCACAAGTTAGGCAACTATTTATAACAATTACGTTGGCCTCTGCTTTTAAGCAAATATTGTATAAAGGAAAGTTGTTACCTACTCTAATGTTTCCATAAAAAAACCTTTAACTCCATAAAAGTTGGACAAGAAAGTTATATTTTCAAACAAAAGTTACTTTTAATTTCTCAAAGAAAACTACCTCACGTGGTTAATAATTTGACTTGCATAGTCTAATCAGAAAACTGAAACAAATCTCTTTATTTAAAAAGAATGATGAATTCTAAGTATTGAGAATATAAAATTTTCAAGAATTGTATCTGTCTATGCTTTCATAAAGCCAAATTTATGAGATAGAAATTATAACACTAATACTTTTCTCATTCTTTAAAAATAATGACTAGTAAGAAAAGTAATTATGGTACTAACATTATATTTCTTACTAATGTTACATCCTTATGATATCAGAATGTTTAAATATTTAGTTACCCCTGATTGTCTTTTTTCCTGTTCACTTGCTTACCCACTCCCAAGTCTATATTTTAATTAATTTTAATCAGGGCAGATTAATAAATCCCAGCTTGTTCATGGGAACCAACTGATTCAGAATGAATCTTTCTTAATTGTTTTGTGTTCACATGGGTGTTCACTTTGGTCCCTCTCCAAGCTTCCAGCCAAGGGGGAAAATTACCTTTCCACGCCCAACTAAAAACAGAGTCAAAGAATAATTCCTTTGGTGAGCAGCGTCACTGAATAAGCAGTTTTAGCGTGGTGTGTGTGTATTTTTTTAAATGAAGATATGTGTGTAGATTAAATCAACAAAGTAGTTTTCACATAGAATACCAGATCCTGCTACTGCTTTTTTTTAAATCACATTCTGAAATTTATAATCTTTATTACCAAGTTTTATACATTCCAAAGGACATGTTTTTTCCTGGATGAAACAGTTTTCTTAAAAAGCAAACTGGAATTCTTTTCCCAGCCCATGTTTTGTGTCCTTCACCTCTAACCTTCCAAAATAACATCTTTTGATACCATCATCTTTGATGCTGTTCTAAATGAGAATGTTTTTTGAGTTTTTTTTTTCAAAAGGTAAATATTAGTGCCCCAGTTTTTTTGTTTTTTAAATCTTGACTGCATTTCAACACAGAACTTCTTACATAATTTCTTGCCTTTCTGATAATAAAAGTCCAGAGTCAGTTTGATCTGGCAAAGTATCCATGCCCTCCAGAGAAGACTGGTCCAAGCTTCCTGTGTCTGGGATCACTTTGCTTTAGGAAAGCAATGTAGATTGAGTGCCCATTAAAAAAAGAAAAGAGCAAGATCTCTATGAGCTGAGTTGGTATGTTAGAGGAAGATGAAGAATTTTTCATAGAATAATGGGGACGCTTGTTGGTGAGGTTTGAGAGCCTGGGGTTCCTCTCCAAACCCACCTCCAGAAGTAACACCCCCTCCCTCTTTCCAAGGTGATGAATCAGACAATCCTCTCATCTCGGGAGTGGTTTCCAGAGTGGCTGCTGCCAAAACACTCCACTGGAGGGCTGATAAACACTTCTTGAAAATGGTGGTGATGACAGACTGGGTGGGTTTTTGTGATCTAGCTTATGAGAGTAGGATTCTAAGTGCAGGATTTATGAAAAAAGCTGAAGAAAATCAATATGTGTGGATATAGGAATACAAACAGAAATTTTAAAACAGTTCTGTCTTCCGCAGGGTCAAAGAATTTAGTTTTGACCCAGAAAATAAATGGTTTCCTTTCATGTCAAGGTCATTCTGACTTGTATCCTTCACCTCTAACCTTCCAAAATAACATCTTTTGATACCATCATCTTTTATAAACATATAAATATATAAATTTATAAACATACAAATATTAAAGAACTATGCTATTTGTATTCTTTCAGAGTTTGGGGGAACTGCATAATCTTGCAACATACATGTGGTGTTTTTTACCAACTAGCCTCCAATTTCTGAGAATTTCCCCCATTTTATAATGTTAGCCAGCTAAGAAAACTAGGTCTCTTTGACTTTCTTTAGTCTATGCCAAGATCTCAATCAAACTGGGTAGGCTTCTGTTTTATTTTTCACAGATATAATAAGTTCAGGCTTGTATATGCAAGGTCACAAAATCCACACCCTAGTAGGAATGAATCTCAGGGAACATTTTAAAAACAGCAGAGTATATCTCTCCATTTTCCTTAACCACATTTTTTCTTCCCTTATTTAATGTCCTTTTACTGTAAATTCTTTATTAAAAAGAGAGACCATAAATATCCTATTCTAATACTCCCAATTTAAGGGTATATAAATGGTGCTAATTGCATTTTTCAATATACAGTAAACTTTGTGCCCAAATATCTCTTTCCTTCCTTCTTTCCTTTCCTTTCCTTTCCTTTCCTTTCCTTTCCTTTCCTTTCCTTTCCTTTCCTTTCCCTTTCCTTTCCCTTTCTTTCTTTCTTTCTTTCTTTCTTTCTTTCTTTCTTTCTTCCTTCCTTCCTTCCTTCCTTCCTTCCTTCCTTCCTTCCTTCCATGCTTTCTTTCTTTTACATACTGTTTTCCTTTATTTAGGAAACCAATCCACAGGATTAACTAAGCACTTTCCATGAATTTACTCTCCAATATTAGTTTCTTCCTTCTTTGAAAACATTTACAATATGAAAAACTCTGTGAAAGACAAGTAAGGCCCGATCTTTTTCTTCTAAGAGCTTATATTTGAGTGTGTGTATTTATGTGTGCACACGTGTGTACATGTGCATAAAAGAAGGGTGAATACTTAGGAGGAAATATGTAAACAGTCAACTGCAATTTGAGTCAGAATGAAAACAGCCATAGAGGTATTTCAGATGTGTTCCTTCTGATTGTAACACATATCCAAAAGGTCGAGGAAAGAGGCAGCCTCTGGGCCTGGAGGAGGAAGCCAGGTGCTAAAGTGATGGGCAGAGAATGAGGCGGAGTCTTTCTTTTATGTGGCAGCAGCCCTAGGGAATGCTGGGGGATGGCGAGGGCCCTGGGTGAGGGAGCTGAGTTGCCTCTCGGTAATTTAGTGCATTCCTATTTGCTTTTATCTCCAGGGAACTGAATGTTTCCAAGAGATGACCTTGATGACCACACATAATATCAAGTTAATCCACGTACACATTAGTCCTGAATGAGTTGGATTTCATTTCTGTCAGAAAGTAGCCTCTCATCCAAGACTGGTACTTTTTGTAGCTTAAGGTTTCTCATTTAGTTTAGACTTTGGGAAGATAATGTTTTGGACGTGGTTTGAGCCTTTAATTTTATGTACTTTTAAATCCTCATTAAAAAACAAACAAACAAAAAACCAATATTCAATCCAGAAAATCCAGAAAAAAATATATTTTTTTAGAGACATTTATTTAGGGGCAGAGAGAGCATGCACAAGAAAGGGGAAGGGCAGAGGGAGAAAGAGACAGAGAATGGACTCATGGCTCAGGGCACGCTCGACTTGGGGCTCGATCCCAGGACCCTGAGATCACTACCGGAGATGAAACCAAGAGTGGGAGTCTTAACCAAGTGAGCCACCCAGACCCCCCCTCCAGAAATTTTCAGGTGGATTTCCCAGGATTACTTTGGGGGGTGGGGGAGGATCTAAGAGAGATTTCCTTGACTCCTGTGGATTCCCAACATCACTTTCTCCATATTATCTTTCTTACTCTTTGAGCACATTTTTTCTGAAAGGATTAAAAATCATTTATTTCACTTGATTTACTCATTTACACAGCATTTATGATGGCATATTATGTTCTGAGCACTGTGTGAGAACTCAAGTAATTTAAAGAGTTTCGCTGTTTTTTGTTGTTGTTTTGTCTTGTTTTGCTTTTTAGGGAAAACTAAAGCCTAAAACCTGAAAGGGAGAAAAGCTCTGTCAGAAGTCCAGAGCACTCCAGGAGCCTGTAGAAAGAGTATTTACTGTCCGTCTAGAGATTCAGAAAGGATTCCAGAGCTCAGCCCAAGGTCACTCTTTGAAGATAAGAAGTAGTCAAGCAGAGGGAGCAAAAAGTAGATGCAAATAAACTCAAAAGAGAATGTTAAAAACTGAGAAACTGAATATGATGGAAAAATGTAACCATTTTTCAATAATAAATGTTTGCTGACTGAATAGACATGAAAATAACTATCCTTCCCAAGCTTTAACTTCCTAGACTGAATAAATACATTTCATTATATTAACCGTACTTTCCCCTATAAATAATTTTTATGACTCTATTCTGGATTTTCTCAATATTCTTCAAATATTTGTACATGTTATATATCCAACAGAATGCAACAGTGCAATAAAGTTCATATACAGTTTGAGAGTAGAAGAATATTCACATTGAAATTCTCCAAATATTCTACCATATTTATTATAGGGGTGCTAATTGATTTCTGATGTTATTCCAAAAATTAGAAACAAATTTATCTTAGAAGAAGCAATAAACCTGAGCTTTTATTCAGTGACTAATATGCCTAACTTCTGATAATCATATGATTCAAATGGCAGATTATTTTCTCACTAGTATAACATCTTCCTGACCTCCTATAGACTCTTCCCGCTATACAATGAAACCCTATGGTTTTATATACTATAAAACCTTAAGTAATTATCTACTGGCTTCATGTACCATTCCATATTAGCAGAATCCGCAGTTCAAAGACGACAAGCGACTCTTTCCTTTGATCTTTTCTTGTAGCCAGCCACAGCTGCATTACTCTGGAAGATTCACAAGGGTCTTACTTGTTATTTGAAAATAACTATAATCCAGTGGTGTTAAAGAACTGAATGTGACCAAAGTTTAGAGCTAACATGAGCTAACCAAATGCAGCCTGGCTTCTAGCATGACTTTTACCTTGATACCACATTAGTATCATTATCTATCAAAGTTTCTTAAAACATTTTTTTTTAATTTGGTGGACAGATGGGTAGAGTTGGTGGCAAGGTTTGT
This sequence comes from Ailuropoda melanoleuca, assembly GCF_002007445.2. NCBI lineage: Eukaryota > Metazoa > Chordata > Mammalia > Carnivora > Ursidae > Ailuropoda > Ailuropoda melanoleuca. The sequence goes on along the minus strand of NW_023234215.1, from coordinate 708,440 downwards.
TTCTTGTTTTGTTTTGGTGTTTGTTGTATTATAGAGCTTGATGCTTTGGCAGCAAAAATTTGATGATAAATTTCTGTTTACCTGGCTTAAGGTACCTATTAGTCTTCCCTGTTAAGATTTTACAAAAGATCTTTTCAGAGACAGGAGCTCAAGTACAACTTCTTTTACTCCATAGTTAAGATGCTTCTGTTCACACCAGAGCCTAGGAGTCAACAGGTCATCCTGGAATCAATCTGGGCTTTACAGTCACTCAGAATTTTATCTGAATACCATCTGCCTCACTTCATTTTTTCAGCAAATATCTCTTGAGTATCCATTTTATGTCAATTCTCATTTGCACTCTCAGTATAAATAGTTCAAAAAGAACACAAGTTTCCTGTTCTCATAGAGTTTAAACCCTGCAATTTTAACCTCTTTAGTTAAACCTAACAGTGCTATTGGGAGTTTAGCTAAGATATGTTATGTAAAGTACTGTAACAACTTATGTCAAGTGTTTAGACAGTACTTCAGTTTCTAAGGAGAACGGTATCCTCCTACCTAACATGGCGATGCCTAGCCATGGTTGCACAAAGTATTTCCAATCTGGTGTTCTACCCCTTGAGAGTGTCATCAAAGGCTATGTGGATAAAAGAAAGTATTGATCTTTATGACATCAGCTTCAAAGATTAGGGGCTTACACATGGCGCTGGTTTGCCTGAAAGACCCCTCATTATTAATTTGTTATTAATGAATTTAGGTGTTTTTTTTTTTTTTAACAAGCTAAGTGTCTAGCCACACATCAGCTCGTGGAGGTAATTTCTTTGAAGTGTTCTATTATATAATGGATCGAACACTTGAAACAGAGTAAGCCTGGCACTATCTCAAAACTGGGGGGAGAAAATGGGCCAGTCTTGTCAATTGCCTGGGTCTGCTTCATAGAGAGGATGAGAGAGAGGACTCTGATCTAATGACATCAAAGTCCCCTTATACTTTCAAGATCTTATGGTTCTACGTCCTTTGACTGTTTAACACATGCTTTCTAAGATGCAAAAGATATCCCTCATTTGGAATGCTATGTTCATTCATGTATTTTATAATTTTATAAATTTATAATATATATTTTTTAATTGACTGCTTCTAGATAAACGAACAAAAATTTAGAGGGTTCTTTACTTTGGTTTCCTCTTGTTATAGTTTCTTCCATTTCCTGTATCTCTGCACATATGTGTCAGTGTGTGTATATGTGTGTGGCAGCAAGTATTGGGTCAGTTGAAACATTTTAGGGGAAATTCATGTGGGAAAGGCACGAATGTTAAGGGCAAACTATCACTATTCTTTTTTCTTGTTCCAATTGTGGTCTCAAGGAAAATTTCCATCTCCTCCTATGATGGTGGTCAGTCTGTAGACTATAAGATTTCTGACTCTAATCTCCACCTTGAACTCCTAAACCTAATAGGCAGGAAAATTTTGGTTATGATACAATTCAAATGAGCTCAAATACAACTCAAATCACCTAAGCCAAATTCATTGGCTCATGTAATACTAAAAAATATAGGGGTTGATTTGTCTTGGATCCAGGGACTTGAGTGACATCATCAGTAAGTATTCTGTCAACCTCTCTCTTCTCTTTTCTTTTCCTTTTTTCCCTTTCTTATCTCCAGCCCCCCCCAAACACCCCTCTTCTGCTTATCACCCATTTTCTGTGCTGTCCTTGCTCTTAGCATCATTGTCTGAGCAGGCACTTCCCATGTTGCCCCACACTGAACCAGGAGGAAGGGCAGCCCCATCTGAACAACATGTACAACAACTGCAGAACTAGCAGATGTCTGGAAGAAAAAAAAAACCTATTCATTATTCTAATTTCCTAAGCCATTTTCCCATAATCCTTTTTTAGATGAATTTGATAAGACAAAGCAAAATGTTGATTGGGAAGAGTCATGCCCTACTCCCTAAAGTGATAAATACATCATTTCAGAAAAAATTAATTGTACTTACGCACTTAGCCAAGAATCTATTTTCTTTCTTTTCTTTTTCTTTTTTTTTTTTTTTAGATTTTATTTATTTATCTGACAGAAAAAGAGAGAGAGCACAAGCAGGGGGAGGGGCAGAGAGAGAGGGAGAAGCAGACTCTCCACTGAGCAGAGAGCCAGAGGTGGGGCTCCATCCCAAGACCCTGGGATCATGACCTGAGCCAACGGCAGATGCTTAACTGACTGAGCCACCCAGGCGCCCCAAGAATCTATTTTTAATAGGCTGTTCCTCAAAGGTTCGGAATTACAAAGCAGAGAAGAAATCTTTTTCTTTAAAAAAAAAATCACGATTTGAAATGAAAATGTGTAATCAGATTTTCTTGTCAAATCATCTCAGTCTCAAAATGATGTTATAAAAACAAAACAACCACTACAATAAAAAACAAGCAGGATTTAAAAAATACGGATCTTCAAATTATTTATTATATTTCTTTTTTTTTTTAATTATATTATGTTAATCACCATACAGTACATCCCCAGATTCCGATGTAAAGTTTGATGCTTCATTAGTTGCGTATAACACCCAGTGCACCATGCAATACGTGCCCTCCTTACTCCATCACCAGTCTATCCCATTCCCCCACCCCCTCCCCTCTGAAGTCTTCAGTTTGTTTCTCATATTTCTTATTTCTGTTGGTCAGTCAGTCATTGAATATTCATGAGCCCTATTAGTCTGTCTCTCTGCTAGGCATTCAGGAAACAGACCTTGCTTTTATGAGTTAACAGTTTAGCATGGGAACAGGTGAACAGGTAATTACATAACAGAATGTGTTAGGTAATAGAATAGAAATGGGTATTCAAACACTAGTTCTTCCTAGGAAGTCAGGAAAGCCTGCAAAGAGAAGCCATTTGAGATGCATTCTATTTTATTTTATTTTATTTTTATTTATTCAAATTCAATTTAATCAACATATAGTGTATTATTAGTTTCAGCGGTAGAATTTAGGGATTCATCAGGTGCATATAACACCCAGGGCTCATTCCATCAAGTGTCCTCCTTAATGCCCATCACCCAGTTATCCCATTCCCCCTCCACCTTCCCTCCAGCAACCCTCAGTTTGTTTCCTATAGTTAAGAGTCTCTTACGGTTTGTCTTCTCTCTGTTTTCATCTAATTTTTCCTTCCTTTCCCCAATGTTCATGTTTTGTTTCTTAAATTCCACATATGAGTGAAATCATATAATTGTCTTTCTCTGACAGACTTACTAATACCCTCTAGTTCCATCCACATCATTGCAAATGGCAAAATTTCATCCTTTTTGATGGCTGAGTAATATCCCACTATCTATCTATCTATCTATCATCTATCTATCTATCATCTATCTATCTATCTATCTATCTATCTATCATCTATCTATCATCTATCTATCTATCTATCATCTATCTATCTCACATCTTCTTTATTCATTCATCTGTCAGTGGACATCTGGGGTCTTTTCCTATTTTGGCTATTGTAGACATTGCAGCTGTAAACACAGGGGTGAGGTGCCCCTTTGAATCACCATGTTTGTATCCTTTAGATAAATACTTAATAGTGCAATTGCTGGATTGTAGGGTAGCTCTTTTTTTAACTTTCTGAGGAAACTCCATACTGCTTTTCAGAGTGGCTGCACCAGTTTGCATTCCCACCAACAGTGTAAGAGGGTTCCCCTTTCTCTACATCCTCACCAACATTCGTTGTTTCCTGAGTAGTTAATTTTAGCCATTCTGACTGGTGTGAGGTGACATCTCATTGTGGTTTTTGATTTGTGTTTCCCTGATAAGTGATGTTGAGCATTTTTTAATATGTCTGTTGTCCATTTGTATGTCTTTGAGATGCATTTTAAAGAATAAGAAAGTATTTGTCAGGCTGAGAAAGGAGACAGGGGCAAAGGGAAGACATCCCAAGAAGTTAAAACCACGTGAGCAAAGTAACATGAGTGAAAGGGCTTTTTGGATCATTTGGAGAAAGGATAAGTAGTTCCGTGGACTACATGCTGGATGTTGGGCTAAAAGGAAGGTTTCAGTCAACTCTAGAGACTTTAGTTTTTATTTTAATTCCAGTTAGTTAACATACAGCGTTATCTTAGTTTCAGTGGTACAATATGGTGATTCACCACTTCCACATGTCACCCAGTGCTTATCACAAGTGCACACCTTAATCCCCATTCCCTATTACACCCATCCCCCACCCGTCTCCCCTCTAGTAACCAGCAGTCTGTTCTCTATAGTTGAGAGTCTGATTCTTGCATATCTGAAGACTTTAGACAGCACATGAAGAACAATATTCTTCTGGCTAGCAATCTTCCTGTCCTCACTAGTTTATAGAAATGCAGCCTGACTTAAGCATGCATACAGGCAGCACACTGGGCACGGTAGAAATGATTAAGATCCATAGTTGTCTCTCTCAACTCATGTTTCTCAGGGTAAAAGAGCAGGACAATACAGAAGGGGTTTTGGTGCAGCTTCCATCACTAGCTCTATTACGTAGGGACCCTGTATCTGTTTTCGTAAAAGCTGCCTTTCTCAGCCATCCTACATATTCTTTCTTATAAATGTACATGTGGTTTTAATTGACCCACAGAGCACATTTAAACCCCGTTTGACTAATCTACACCTTGAAATGACTACCTAATAGGGTAAATGGCCTGAGCATCCCTGCACATGAATCTTTGATATACTTGTTTTGTTGGTTCTTATTTCCCAGCTGTTATAAGAGGACCCCTTGTCCCTACAAAATCTATCCTGTATGCCAGCAATATTTAGAATAAGCCGAAACTGTAGGATGTCTCTTGCACGCTCATGAATATGTTCACTCGAACATTCCATGACATCTACCATTTCCTTCCTCTCTACCCCTCTGGCGATATTTGCTCCAGTGGGTACAGTGCTCTGAGATGAGCACTTTTACAACATTATCATCGTCTTCTGCCACACACTACCATCTCCTGGAATCCTCAAAGTGTAGACGCTACAATGGGTTCCACAATGAACAATTATTAGACCTTTTATTTACAACTGGGAACCATGCATCAGTGCTGCTGGTAATCAGTGTTTATAGGTTTTCATGAAAATATCATTTCAGTTTTATAAGAGCACTTCCTTTCCCAGTGGAATTAGGCGTGCATTGAAGTCAAGAGACAAATCGATATGATGAACAATATAGTGTATTCATGAGCGAGTCTTCCCCTCTGACAACCAATGTTTTGTTTCCTGGACCAAAGTTATCTTCCTGACTCTCCTCTCAGGTGGCATTCTCTCATAGGCCGCTCGCCAATCCTTCATGCATACCTCAGTTTCTGGTGGACCCATCTCACACATGCCAAACCCAGAGGCAAACAGGTGAGCAAGAGACAGAAGCCTTTCCTGCCCTTCAATTCATGCTTTCTGCATGTTGCCAGCCCTTGCCTTTTAGGAAGAGCCACAGAAACAGAGGACACATTTTACATAGCTATTTATTCACTGCAATTACCAAATACTGTATGAAAAAGAAATGCTTTAGGAGCTCTAAAATGAAAAAAAAAATTATCTCCCCTTATTATACTATGAAGATTGTTTTAAAATAATCGAGTAAAGTTATTTACAAAAGGTTACACTGATAATCATTATGGAGTGAGGAGGGAGGTACAGACTTCATGTACAGAAAAGAGACAAGCAGAAAAAAAAAAAAAAAAAGAAAAAGACAAGCATAGTTTGGCCCACGAGTAAAGCCTTGGTTCTGGGAGAGTGAAACACACACAACTGAGAACAGTACGATGTGTATCACTCAGAATTTGTCCTGGCCCGCCCATGCCTGAGATTTACCAAGACAGTGATACAAAAATCTTCATCTTTGAAAGGTAACAATGCATCGGTCAGTTTGATACCCACCCAAAGTAAAAGAGAATGACATCAATCACCATTTAAAAAACCCAATGATTTATCCACCTCCTTTCCCCCCTGCAGACTGTCCTTCATTGCATCCCTACAGTTTGTTTACCAATTTGAGTGCATAACTGTAACCTCTGGCTCATTTCCTGGGGGGTTCACTACCTCCTTAGAAAAGCCCAGAAGTCGATCACACTGAAAACCACACCCATCACCCTCTGTGCTTGTTCAATTCATCAGGAACTCAACAATTAGACAAAGCTCTCATCAGCTACAGAGACCAAACTTTGGACTTCGTTAATGCAGCGACAGCTTTTTATTCTCACCGCTGCATCCAGTGCTAACTTCCATTTCCCATTGTTGGATATAGCTCTTAATTGGCCTAAGAGCGCTAAGCCGTCACCCTGAGTCATAAGGAGTGGAGCATGTCGAGATTCTCACTCAACCGACTCCATCTTTTCCTTACCTCTTCCCCGCCAACTTCTTTCACCACCTTACCCCACCACCCCGCCCCACTACCCCTCTATCTTTTCCCTGCCAAGTTTTCAACTGTGCTGTTCTCAGAACCGCATCTCATGCCATGCAAGTGCGAGCATACTGAAACTTTTTCTCTGCCTTCTCCCAACCTGCGTCCTGTCCTTCCCAGGACCAACATGTCTCATCTCAGCGGAGCTCTCCGCCCCTCACAGCCCAACCCAGCGTCTGAGCACAGGCTGCTGCATGCTCTGGGCCTCCTCCGCCTCCACCCTGTTATAGCTCTCCACCCACCTCCCCTGTCCCCCCGCCCAGTCTACACCTGGAGGCAATCGCCTGCTCTCCCAAGCTACTTAGATCATTATCTTCACTCCCCCTCTCAAGAGCCAGTTTTACTGCTCATTGTTCCCAGAGAGGGAAAAGAAAAGAAAACAAAACTGAGGCAGCAGCGGAGGAATTCAGACGCTCCAGAATAGTGACTTTCAAAAGGGGAACCCCCTTTTTTTAACCATAACCCATCACGAGAAATGCATTTTTACGCTCTGACCCAGTGTGTACACATATCCACTGAAGAAAGAATAAATTAACACAACACACTAGTGGAAAGAACGGGATGTACCAACTACGTAAGGCACAGAATTAACTTGCATGAAAAAGCACACATTTAGAAAAACTGTACCCTCAAACGGCATACGTGAACTCTTTATTCTATTATGTACATTTCTATGTTGTAACGATAATAGGTAACAATGATGCAGCCCTTGCTCTGTGCTTGGCACATATTTTTTTATTTATTTATTTTTAAAATTAATTAATTTTTTTATCATCCTCAATTAGCCAATATATAATACATCATTAGTTTTTGATGTAGTGTTCAACGATTCATTAGTTGTGTATAACACCCAGTGCTCATCACCACAGGCTGGCACATATTTTAAATCATTTAATTCCCTTAACACTACAGGTAGGCCCTGCATCAGGCCTATTTTACCAATAGGGAAACTGAGGCACTGAGAGGTGAACTAACTTTCCCAAGGTCACATGGATAAGAAATGACTGGACCAGAATTTGAATCCAGGCTGCCACACTCACGCCCAACTACTCTCTCCTGCTACATTTAGACATGTAGCTTAAATCACTGCTTAGTGTTTACAAAACAAAGCGTATTGCTATTTATGGGTGATTTAAGGGCCTTTATAGATTATCATCATCAATGTGATTCTGCTTCCGTTCACTTACTCTATAATCTTACCCCCTGCAAGATGAAATTAACAGTAAATACATTTAACAGACATATTTTTTCAAGTTTTGGAGATGGAGATCTTAATACAATAAATTAATGTTAATTAATATAATATTTCTAGTTCAATATAAAACACTTTTAATAAGTTACATTTCTATATGTCAGGACAGTTTGATATCATGAACAGGATACAAAAGACTTCCAGTAATAATTTACCAGTGCCTCTTTCCATTTTTCTTTTTTCTTTTTTTTTTTTTAAAGATTTTATTTATTTATTCGACAGAGATAGAGACAGCCAGCGAGAGAGGGAACACAAGAAGGGGAATGGGAGAGGAAGAAGCAGGCTCATAGCGGAAGAGCCTGATGTGGGGCTCGATCCCATAACGCTGGGATCACGCCCTGAGCCGAAGGCAGACGCTTAACTGCTGTGCCACCCAGGCGCCCCTCCATTTTTCTTTTAAACAAAAAAGGGGGAAATATGTATGTTAATGCTATTACTGTAAATTGAATAAAAACTAGAAAAATGTACTCCTACAAAACCATAACCATGTGCTAGTGACCAAGCAATTAAAATCACAGACATTGGGAAACTAAATAAAAGCCAATGTGTTTCACTTAAAAGAAAAAACAATACCAAATCTGGGACCTATTTTTCAATTATTGATCCTATTTTTCAATTATTGGCTTAAGTTTCCTTTTTTCTTTTTTTATAACTGTGAAGACAATACAACTCTTTTTGGTTCCTTTAATTCTAGGAATACCCAGGTAGTGTATTTATCTGTCATCCCAATTGTCATGTTAGACTATAGTAATTGCAATCTTATATCTGAATGCTATTTTTCTGTCAATAAAAATGGCTAAATTTATGAAATCTCTCATTGAGAAGCTAAGCCAATGTGGAAGAAAGCTCTAGAGGAGGCAGAAGTCCTGAGCTGACCCTTTTTGCCAGATTTGATTATTCTAAAACATATTGAGTACATACTATTTGGTAAATTCTGGGATATAAAAAGTAGTAATCTGCAATCGTATTGGATAGAAAGTTTGCTATGCAAAAATCATCGGGGAATTAATTACACATTACGGTAAGAACTAATTCTGCAGGTTTATTTAATGCAATACCAAGGTTTTCTTTCTCTTGTTTATAACAAAATGTATTTATTACAAAATACTTATTTCCCAGAATCACAAACTCTTAAAAGTAGGAGGCTTATTTCACCTACCACTTTGGAAAAAAACCCTTGAGACCCAGAGGTGGCAACTTAGCTCAAGATAGAATTTACTTCAAAAGATATGGTAGGAAAGCTTTAAAAACATTAACCACACACAACTTTCCTTGAATATTGCCAAGAAAAACCCATTTTTCATGTCAGAGATTTTAAAATGGCACTTAAAAATAATCAGTTGCTCTTCTTAATGTTTCCATGTCTTTGAAGTATTTAGAGTGCTTTGTCTTCAAACTAAGGTCTATGTGACGGTACAGAGAAATAACAGGGCGACTGTGAAGTTACGCTAATGGGTCACGCCTACTCAGACACACACACACATACACACAAAACAAGTTTAACAAGTTCTTGCTGAGAACATACATTTACTAGACCCATTAATTTAGTAAAATAATAGTAATATTGTTATAAAGCAACTGCAGTAGGTGGTAAGATAATGAGATAGCAGTGGACATGGGACAATGGTCAAATCTCTCCCACAGTTCACAAGTTAGATTCCAACACAACGTGTGCGTGAGTGTGAGGTAACGTTTATGGTTTTGTTTCTATCTGGGAGGTATCTCTAAAGGAACAGATATGCCATTAGGCAGTAAAAGTCCATTCAGCTTCTAGGAGTGGCTCTAATTTCAAAATCATTTTGAAATTAAGGGTTTACCCTTTAAATCAAATATTCACCTCAACTTAGAGAATCTGGCAATCATACATCACCACTTGTTACCCCTCTTTGCTTTCATGGGGTGGATCTGGGGATCTGGGGGATCTGGGAAGGTGGGGATCTAGCAAACTGCAGCATGTTATCAACCTCACAATTTATCCACCGTCAAAGTTCAGGAAGGTCATTACCTGGCTAGACTCTGCAAATTCTATCTTGATGCGTTAATAGCCCCTAGTAAGCAACAGTCCCTTAATTAAATACACGCACAGTTAGTTTGAGAAGATGGATAAACTGTCATGATCTACTCATCTGTTCCTTGCTGACAAATATTGGCTGGTTCTAGACATAACCCAGGCCCCAGAAGCAGCCAGTTAATCTTTTAGCAAATTCCAATAATCTTTAGTTTTAAGGGCCACAATTCCTGAAATTCAAGGACAATAAACTATATATAAGGTTCTTAAATATAAAGATGCTTCAGAAGATGGTGACTGATGCATTTCATAGTGTCTGCAAAAGAAACAAATGTTTCATTTAACATACACTTTAAATTTAGGAGTGAAGGAGATTTTCAAGGACTTTCATTAACTTTGACACTCTTTGGTCTTCTAGCTCTGATGCAGTAAAGGGCATCGGGCCGATAACCACACTACCAGAAGTTCTGATTTTATAATTGCTTTTGTTTTTCAGTATTTATTCTGTTACTAATCCTGAATAGAAAACAATACTATCAGGAATTATTTCAATACATTTACTAATTTTTGAACTTTGGAAAGTTTAAAATTATTTAACAGTTTCACATCAAACATGGGATATAAGAAGGTAATTCAAGCATCAAGTCAGAGAGCCAATTAGAGGAAAAACCTTTCCAATTTGTGTAGTAAAAAACATTTTTGCTGCATCCATTTTTTTTCCTGCATTCATACTTGAAGACCATATTATTTTGGGGGGTCAATAACATTTTATTTGAAGCATTAACAACTTTATGTAAAAGCTAATGAGAAAAGTAGATTCATTGCACAGAAATAAATTTATCCATATATTTTATTAAATGGTTAATCTCACAAATATGTATCGGGTTTTTATGCAATATTCTGCAGTATACACAGTATCTAGTTGTAGGTATTCAATGAATACTAGTGGAATAAATAGTAGAATAATTTTAAATCTCAAGAGCTTTTGGAAAATTCATTATGGCTTTTTATTTGTTTCGTTATTACTTTCCATTATTACTTTTCGTTATTACTATTCGTTATTACTTTTTGTTTTAAGATAAATATGTCTTAGCCTCATTCATGTTAAAGTTTAAATGGTCAGTGGTTCACAGGTGATTTCTATTTTGAAAATATTATATTTTCCTTTTAAATATTTAGGTAGTTTGTATTTATATAAAACCTTTTTCTAGATTATACTACTAGCTTATACTACTATTAATATCTGTTAAGAAAATACTCAATGACTAAAGTAACAATTTAATTTATATTTTATTACTTTCATTTTATTTTACAAATAGAATCATTTTTATAAATATTCAACAATTTGAATAAATATTTACAAATATTACTAATGAGTAAATAGAAAATATATAAATTTGGATCTATCAATTATTTAATCTACAGTAAATGATGGGTAAATGTAAAATATCAAAGGCTCCTTGCAATAATTTCAACCTGCCAAGTTCCTGGCTTACAGGCTGGGCTGCACTGACCAGAGGAAAATAAATAGCACCAATATAAGTAAAAAATAATATTGCTAGTTTCTCCACAAGGGCATCATGCTCTCTGAACTGTGACTTCCTTATGGATACTTTGGATCTCCAACTCTTAATGTAGCATTTGACACATACGAAGAACTCAATCCCTGTTTATTACATGAACAAAGAAGTTATTGAATTTCACTAATTGTCAGGTTTCTACAAACTCATTCTCCATCACTTCCTCCATCACTTTCTTAGTATTCCACTGACAAGATCTTTTTGTTTTAATAATCAACGGGTATTCTTAAATCAAATGAGTGTTTGCTGGGATCTGAGGGTGGGTGGAGGAAGGGGTATTGTGAGCAGCAAGGGGAATTCCTGCTGCAAGGTGGACCATACTATGGACAGGACCATACTATGGCCCACACTACACGGTAGTGCAGCCCTATTTGCACCTCCTTTCTCAAAATAAAGAAGGTCTCTGGGAAATGTTTTTCTTAAAGAGTAATTAACTGCTGATGGTGAAACTGCTTTTCACAAAGAATCCTGTCTTGGAGGAACCCTGGCCCAAGCAGGGCTTTACATATTATGTCTTATTCAATGCCAAAAAGCCCTCATTTCTAGAATTAGGGAGAAAGGCTCATGGAGATTTTAGGATGGGATATCTAGCCCCAATTCCAAAAGTCTTGATGACAAACAAAAGGCAACAAGAGGACAATCTTTAGTATACTGTGAGGGGTTTACAGAAAAGACATACCTGATGCACACACAGGAACCAATACACACACATAAACACACATACACACAGAGGGACTGAAGTCATCCTCTGGAAAGAAGATAAGCAACAGTAATAAATTGTTAGACAAATGTTTGGAGAGGAATACCTAGCATTTAAGAGAGTTGTTTTGGATTCCATTACATACACAAAATGAACACGAAACTTTCCCATCAGGAGCCTCATTTTCAACTTGTGCTGAGGAGAAGCAGCTTATTATGGAGTATCCCAAGATGCTTTGCAGATGAGTAACATAAATCAACTGTTGAACAAACACCGGGAGGGTAGTCCTTGGCCTTCAGAAAAGTAATTCTGATGTGAGCTGATGTAAGCAAGCTAGTGATGGTTGCAAAGGTATCTGCTAGGGTGTGTCTCAAGGAGCAAACCGTGGAGGAAAGACAGAATGATAACCCTCTGACATGACATCCTAAGGCCCTTTACAACCTACTCAACAGCAGGAAAAGGAACTTCCCCTGTATCTCCTCTCGGATTAAAATAAAACATGGCCAGTTACAGTAGAGCTAACCCGAAGAACAATCCTGCCAGATCCTACCTCTTTCAACTCTACAGGTTGGGGCTTATTGTGACATTGGAACAATTTCCCTCTAGAACAATGCACTCCCCTTGCCCACATCCTTCTCCATATTCAGACATCCTCCATATCCCATTAAGGTCCATCTCTGTGAAGACTCCTCTCACTCTTTTTTTTTCTTAAGATTTATTAATTTATTTTAGAGAGAGAGAGAGAGAACATGGAGGGGGAGGGGCAGAGGGAGGAGAAGAGAATCTCAAGCAGACTTCATGCTGTGCATGGAGGCTGATGCAGGGTTCATCCCAAGACCCTGAGATCCCGACCTGAGCTGAAACCAAGAGTCAGACGCTCAACTGACTGTACCACCCAGGTGCCCCAAGACTCCTCTCACTCTTTAAAGCAGATTACTGTTTTCTTTGTATAATTCTTTTCTTTTTTTAAAAAACTTAAATTCAATTAATTCATATATAGTGTATTATTAGTCTCAGAGATAGAGTTCAGTGATTCATCAGTCTCATATAAATCCCAGTGCTCATTATACAAACTTCTATCACAGAAGTTGTGGTGTAACATTTTAATTTGTTTTTTACCTGCATATTAAAAAAACAAAAAACAAAAAACACTGTGTGTTAGTTAACAGCACGTATACCTCTTAGTTATATTCATATCCTCAAATCCTAGCCCGACGTGTGCTCAATAATTCTGCTGATTCATCAATGCCAGTGAGTGTAACTCTCCCTTACTCCCTGGCAGATTCCACTGAGCGTACCAACGTTGTCACTGATAACCCTTCTTGCTGGCCAGGAGATTAGCACTACCTCTTTACCCTCCATGTTCTCAAGGAATCTTGGAGCAACATCCCTATAATCTTCTTCAGGATTCTTAGCCAGTGAGGCTTGGGTTGAATGGGGCAGAGATTGTTCAGGGAGCAGGATGAAGAGTTACTTAGGTTCTCGAATAAAATAAAGCCCATAAGACCACATGCTAGGATTGTAAAACTATTATCAGCCCTCTCAAAGGACTCCCGAAGGCTATAAGACCATTCATAACCTGGCTCCCGCCGACCCCTCTGGTTTTGTCTCTCAGACTTCCCTCATACTTCATTCCTTTTGAACGACTTGAAGACCCACCAACTCATCATGATTTCTCATGCCCCTCATTTAATTCCCACAAACTGTTGCTATGAAACAGATTTCATTCTCTCCATTTCTCAAATGAGAAAACCGAAACTCATGGGCATTGGTTGATCTGGCCAAGGTCACACAGTGGAAGGTCAGGATTTGATCTCAGTTTGTCTGTCTTTGAAGTCAAGCTAATTTCTCCTACTTAACAGAAGCATTTGGGTTGTTCTTCCTTGTGGGTAATGTCAAAAACTGACACTAACAGTTTAAATAACAGAATACAGATCTTGGGAATAACAGATCTCAGGATCACTGTGTCTCTGTAATTTGTGATACACACACCAATACAATTTAGGAATAAAATCAAGGTTTCAAACTTTAAGATACATCCAATCCACTTTGGGCACTAACTAAATGTATAGTTTTCTGGGCCTTATACTCTAAAAAATAAGGATTTAGTACATGTAAGATAAGGCCTAAGAATTAACAATAAGACCTTTTTGAAAAATAATTTTCCATATATTTCTTATTGTGCAAGGCATTTATTACCATGAAATTTAATACCTCTAAAATGAAGTAAATTTGTTTGATGGTAAAAACTTGCATTAAGATTCTGTAGTTACTTGATAGTAGTCTGAGATGAGTTGATGATATAATATTGACACAAGATTCCTAATAGAATTGGGTGTTTCTCTCATACTTCTCAATCAGTATCTCTGAATATATGCAGATTTTCCTGGGTGTTCTTCTCACTGACTCTAAATGCACAATTCTGTGACTCACAAGATACAAGTCTGACTGCTTGGATGTGCAGTTCCAGAGGTTAGTCACCAGCATTTCATAGTAGCTAGTAGATTATATCATGGAATTCTGATGATGTTTGCAGATGCTTGAGCTGAAAAACCCTCCCCAAAACCAGAAACATGTTTTAAAAACCTGTTCCCAGGTTTCTTGTTGTAACTCTGTCATAATTGCCAAAAAATATGCACTGCTCACTGACTGCAGTTGAAAGCTTATTCTTAAAATCCCCACTAGTAGAACATTAAAAAAAAAAAATCGCTGCTTGAGATCAAGTGATGAGGAAGTGGATACAACAAATACAGATTATTTTTCAAGAAGTTGCAATGCAGTAGAATTTACATGGAAGTAATTGTAAGACATCAAGTCTAAAAAATGTTATAAGAATTAAGGTGGCAGAATTTCTGAAAAATGGGGCTTTGATTCAACTTAACTTAAAATATTTATTGGGCATATATGGGTTCCCAGGCAACTCTAGGAAAGCAAAGGCAGACATGATCCCCAGTTTTAAAGAGCTTTTTCTCAAGAAGCATATACATGATACCTAGAGTACAATTCATACCATCATAAGCACCAGTTCCTACGGCCACACCTAAGTTCCTATGGCCTCACTCTTTTGCTTCTAACACGTATGTCTTTGACCTTAGTAAGATCTCTAGATTCCTATACCTTGCCTTTCTTCAGAATTAATCACCTAGGGGATCTAC
Organism: Ailuropoda melanoleuca; assembly: GCF_002007445.2. NCBI lineage: Eukaryota > Metazoa > Chordata > Mammalia > Carnivora > Ursidae > Ailuropoda > Ailuropoda melanoleuca. The sequence continues at coordinate 693,365 of NW_023234215.1, read as the reverse complement.
TCCTCACTTCCCAGGATATACTCCATAGTCTATCTCTTTGGATACTCTTGGTAATATTCACCTTCACTGGTAATCATCTATTTCATCAAATCATCAAATATGTCTACTTCTTAGTTTTTATCATCATCCTTTTAGATCTCTGAACAAAGTTTAAGACACACACGCTTCTTGAAACTCCTTTTTGTTATCACTCATTCATTAATTAAAAATATTTATTGACCAGTATCATGTGCTAGATTCCAGAAATACAATTTTGATGACAAAAACAGCATGGTTCCTATTCTCATGAACATAACAATATAGTGGTGAGGACAGAGAGTCACAATCACACAAACATGTGTAAACTTGTAACTATAACTGCAAAAGAGATGTACAAGGTCCTGACTTTTGTTCCCCTCCACCCTAAAAGCCATTAAAAGTTTTTTAAAGAGATTGATATGTTTAGGTTTGCTCTTGGAAATACTTTTCTCCAGCAACAGTGTAGTAAACAGATCAGAAGCTAGCCAGAATGGGATGCAGATCTGTTAGGAAGTTACAACAGCAATCCAGGTGAGGCACCATAATTGTTTGGCTAAGATGGTGGTAGAGACAAGATGGAGAGAAGGAAACGAATTTGAGAGATATTTTAGATGTAAAATCAATAGAACTTGGTGACAGATTGGAAATGGAAGGCTAAGAAGAAAAATTTGTTGATAATAACTCTCAGGCTTCTTTCTTGCACAACTAGACAGATGGTGGTCTTATTGCCTGGTCAAAGTGAAGGAACCCTGCAAATTGCTGTAGCCACTGTGGAAAACACTATGGAGGTTCCTCAAAAAAATTAAAAACAGAGTTACCCTATGATGCAGTGATTGCACTGCTGGGCATTTACCAAAAAAATATAAAACACTAATTCAAAAGGACATATGCACCCTTATGTTCACTACAGCATTATTTATAATAGCCAAGTTATGGAAGGAACCCCAGTGTCCATCGATAGATGAACAAATAAAGAGGTGGTATATATATGTACATATACATCTATACACACAAGGGAATGTTATTCAGCCAAAAAAAAGAATGAAATTTTGCCATTTGCAACAACATGGATGGATCTAGAGAGTATAATTCTTTTTTTCTTTTTTTAAGACTGTATTTATTTATTTGACAGAGAGAGAGACAGCCAGCGAGAGAGGAAACACAAGCAGGGGCAGTGGGAGAGGAAGAAGCAGGCTCCCTGCGGAAAAGCCCGAGGTGGGGCTCGATCCCACAACTCCAGGATCACGCCCTGAGCCCGTTGCAGACGCTCAACAACTGAGCCACCCAGGCGCCCCTAGAGAATATAATTCTAAGTGAAATAAGACAGAGAAAGACAAATGTTATATGATTTCTTCATTCATATGTGGAATTTAAGAAATGAAACGAACAAAGGGAAAGAAAGAGACAAACCAAAAATCATACTCTTAACTACAGAAAACAGAGGGTTACCAGAGGAGAGGAGGTGGGGGGATGGGTGAAATAGGTGAAGCGGATTAAGAGCACACTTAATGAGCACTGAGTAATATATGGAATTGTTGAATCACTATATAGTACAACTGAAACTAATATAACACTGTATGTTAACAACTGGAATTAAAACAAATCAAAACAAAAACAAAGTGAAGGGACCCTTTCCAAGAGGGAGAACAGAGTTTTCAACACTTTGATCCTCTTGGAGATGTCAAATAGGCATTTGGATACACAGGTCTAGAGCTTAATAATAAAGGCCTGGACTGAATAAATCCACCCGTAGATTGGTAGATTGTTATTGCCTGAAACCAATCTAGGGGAACAGGATAGAAGACCAAACTTCATGAAACTGTGCATCAAATGGATGGCTGGAGAAGAATATGCCTGCAAACAAACAGGAGAATCAGGGCGTTAGGAAATCAATCAGGAGAATGCTTGTGCTCTGTTTTTCTCTTATCTTCAGGACTGTTCTGGAAATTACTCATCTTCAAATTCTTTCTGTAATTTAAATTATATTGGATTGAATCGGTTTGACCATATCTCTCCCCCCCAATATTTGTTTATTTATTTATTTTATTTTATTTTAAATTCAATTAATTAACATACAATGTATTATTGGTTCCAGAGGTAGAGATCAGTGATTGATCAATCTTATATAACACCCAGTGCTCATTACATCATGTGCTCTCCTTAATGTCTATCACCCAGCTGCCCCATCCTCCCATCCCCTGCCCCTCCAGCAACCCTGAGTTTGTTTCCTATGATTAAGAGTCTCTTATGGTTTGTCTCCCTCTCTGATTTCGTCTTGTTTTATTTTTTCCACTCTTTCCCTATGATCCTCTGTTTTGTTTCTTAAATTTCACATATGAGTGAGATCACATCTTTAAAGCACCTGTTTTCATCTCTTTTGCTAACCCTTCTTCCTTTTTACGGAGGAAACGTAAACATGTAAGTTTTCTCTTCAGATATTTTCATGTCTTTCTCTTCATGCTCTCCCTAGGTGATTCTACCACTTACACAGTTTCATTGTCATCTTGAAACTGACAACTTTCCTGTATATCTCTCTAATCCTTATCTCTCCATCTGTCTCCAAATGGACACTTAAGATTATCTCTTCTATTTTTAAAAGGTCAATTACAAAGCTTCAAATATCTTCACCTTTTATTATAAAATAAAGGCCTGCTGACAATAAAATACAGATCTGGATCAGAAGAATACAAAGCTAAGCATACAATTTCTTTTCCAGTAAACATATTTTTGTGAACAACCTCAGAAAATTTCCATGCAGATATAAAAATGTGTATATGCAGCATGTATTTTTGCAGTGTTCTACGCCTTAGTTTTTAAATTTACTGTAACTTAGACCTCTTTTCATATCAGTATATTTAGATTTGTCTCATTTTTTAAAAATTCCACTTATAAATGTTTCCTAATTCACTTAACAAATTAGGATCTGAGACATTTGGGTTGTTACCAGTTTTTCACTATTACAATAAGTCAATGAACGTCCTTGTATGTATATTTTTTATCAGTGTATCTGGGGCTAAATTCTGAGAATAGAAATTGTTGCATCAAAGTGTATGTATAAGTTTTTGTCAGTTATTGTCAAATTACCTTCCCAAAACATTCTACCAACTTGCACTACCACTTTCAGTCAAGAAGACGATTTCCTATTTTTCTACTTCCTCCCCAACAATGGGTATTAGATAATATTTTAGAAAATGGTTTGTTATCAGATGTTCATCTGATTGGTGAAATATCTTTCTTTTGCTGTTGTTGTTTTTGTTACGTATATGTCCAATTACGACTAAGGTTGAATACCTTTTTTTTCTGCCTATTAACTGTTTTATGTTCTTTTAAGTGAAAACCCTTTTTTAATCCTCTGCCTATTTTTCTTTTGGGTTGCCAAATTTTTCTTATAGATGTGCAAAAGCTCATTATATGTTATGGGAACTGGACTTTGTTACATATGTAAAAAATCTTTTTTTCCAGTTTACTACTTTTTTTTTTGCTTATGCTTATTTGCTATATACATGCTTTAATTTTTATGTTACTAAAATTTATCAGTCCTTCACTCTAAGGGTTCTGGATTTAGATAGATATTCCCCATTTCAAGGTATTTAAGTTTTTACTTAGTTCTTTTCTTCTATGAATGTCCTTTCAATTTAAATCTTTTCTCTATCTAAAATTTTTTCTGGTACAAGGAGTAGGTTAGTTTTGTTCTAAGTTAACTGCCTCAACATTATCTTTTGAATTATGTATATTTTTCTCAGTGATTTGAAAAGACATCAGTATTTCACACTAGAGATTTTTTCTTCATCCATACATTAAATCTATTTCTGGAATCATTAATCTATTTCATTGATCTTTTTATTCATTTTTCTGATTCCAGATTATGTTAATCATTGTAGAATTGTGGTTAATATCTTTGCCAGGTTTGACTTCACTCATTACTGTGCTTTTCAAATACTAGAATTTTAATTTCTATTCTTGATTATTTTTTATCCTACATGAATATGAAATCATTCAGTCAAATTCCAAAAAAAAAATATTGGGGGGGGGGTCTCATTATCATATAGTGTCTTTCTGTAAAAAAAAAAAAAAAAGGGTGTCTTTCAATTGATTCATGTATTCCCCATGTTCCTTAGGAAATCCTTATTTTATCATAGGGGAGGGGAGGGAAAACTGAACAGGAAGAAATCAGAGAGAGACCCATGGGAGACTCTTGACTCCAGGAAACAAACTGAGGGTTGTGGAAAGGGAGGTGGGTGGGGGGATGAGGTAACTGGGTGATGGGCATTAAGGAGGGCATTTGTGATGAGCACTGAGTGTTATACACAACAATTGAATCACTGAACACTACATCAAAAACTAATGATGTACTATATGTTGACTAATTGAATTTAAATTAAAATTTTATCATGCAGCTTCTCACAATGAGATAGTTTATGTTTATAGTTACTACTATAAACTATTATATTTCTTTCATTATAATCCCTGATATTTATTTAGATTACTGAATTTTGTTTATTAATTAGGTGTTCAGCCTACTTAATAAATTTTCAAGTTGTTTGCAATAATTTTTTAACTGATTTTCTTGGAATTCTCATGTAGAAAAATGTATGATCTGTGAATAATCATAATTTTAAGTCATTTCCAATATTTTTATTTGACTATGCATTACAGAAAATATTAAGTAATAAATACAACAGTGGAAACTTTTCCCTGAATTTAATAAAAATGTGATTATCATTTTGACATTGAGTAGAATGGTAGATTTTTTTTTTTTTAAAGATTTTATTTATTTATTTGACAGAGATAGAGACAGCCAGCGAGAGAGGGAACACAAGCAGGGGGGAGGGAGAGGAAGAAGCAGGCTCATAGAGGAGGAGCCTGATGTGGGGCTCGATCCCATACCGATGGGATCACGCCCTGAGCTGAAGGCAGATGCTTAACCGCTGTGCCACCCAGGCGCCCCAGAATGGTAGATTTTTGTATGATATACAATTTTTATCAAGTTAGGGACTGTTCTATTTCTTCATATTCATTCCTTCATTTAAAAATAGATGATGAATTAAATCAAGCTTTTCAAAGCATCTATGGAAGTTATTTTTTTCTTTTTTCTTTTAGATTTTACTTATTTATTTGAGAGAGAGCGATAGCGAGAGAGAGAGGGAGAGAGAGCAGGAGCAGGGGAGAGAGGGAGAAGCAGGCTCCCCACTGAGAAGGGAGCCCCACATGGAGCTTGATCCCAGGACCCTGGGATCATGACCTGAGCCGAAGGCAGACACTTAACCAGCCATCCAGGTGGCCCTGTAAGTTATTTTTTTAATTTGAGTTATTACAATGGTTAGACACTGCAATAGGTTTTTCTAATTTTGAACTACCTTACATTCCTAGAGAGCCTTTCAACTAGTCATAATGATTTTAACATGCTCCCCAAATCCATATGTCAATACACCATTTAAAATTTCAGCAATTATATTAATGAATGAGATTTTTCCCTTTGGTTTCGTTATTGTTGTTGCTTTTTGTTTTTGTTGTCTTTGTCTAGCTTATTTTCAGAATCATATTTTTATAATCTGTCAGTGACTAAAATTATAAATGAAAATCTTTTAGTTCTATTCCCCCTGCATTTGTTCCCTTGGGGCATGCTACACTTTTTTTACTTGATGAAAAAATATTCATGACAATTATTGAATATTCATGACAAACATTCTCTGTTATATTTAATTATTTTTTTTTAAAAAACTTGCTTCAATTAAATTATATTTTACCAAAAATTTATAATGCTATTCCTACTTTTTATTTTGTATACACTGGTGGTAAAAATATTTAGAAAAATAGACATTAAAAACATGATATTTTCTAGGGTTAAAAGACACAAACTATGATTATATAGCAGAAGTCTTTGTTATTAGAAGATATATACTGTCATGATATCATAAGCGTCATGATATATGCAACTTACTTCCAAATTATTCAAAATATATGAATACACAAATTACACCCCCCCAAAATGTATACGTGCATGAAGAGAGAGCTAATTTGGAAAAGCGTTAGCAAATTTTAAATCTGAATGAAGGTTCGAGTTTTTTTTGAAGCAGAAAAGGAATGAAACAAAGTACAAACAGAAAAAATGTTAAAAACTGCTTAGTTCTTGCACCAATACCTCAGATTCCTTTTTCTTTCATTGCACCTAATATGAGAAGGAAGGAAGTGTTTCCCACTAGTCCCCAGCACCTTATTCCTCTGCCCTCCACCCAGTCTGCCAGCAGGTACTGTTTGTCCTACTTTTGTTACCACTTCTATCTCCTTTGCCCTTTCCCACCGACACCACACTATTTCAGGTTCATCACTTAAACTATTAATGGTGACCTCCAAATCCATCTTTCTCCCTCTGGTGTCTCTTCTCTATCCATTCCAAATTCCCACAGCACAACGTTGACTAGGTCCATACCTTGCTCAAAGCCCACAGTAGTCCTTTGTGTGCCATAGAATATCATCCAAGTTCCTCAGCAGGGCATTTAAAGTCCTCCACACTCTGTTAACACGTCATCTCTGCTACCTCTCACAAAGGGTACACGTAGGTCCAATTGGACTCCTTTTTGGTCTGAAAAATTTGTATTCTTTTCTGCCTTCTTTCTCATCTATAGCTCCACTTGTTGAGAATGTAGTCACCTGGAAAATTTCAAATTCTACCTCTTCCATGAAGAGTTCTCCAATTCCCTTAATGTGGAAATTATTTCCTGTTGGCAGGGCTCATAAAACACTACAGGCCTTTCCTACAGCACATACCTCAGTGTGTCTTATCATAGAGACAAACCTCTGAGATCCAGTCAAGGTCATAGCGTTCTTAAAGACAGAAACTTCTATTACCTATTTTTATCTCTGCTGACAACTAGTACAGTCCCTCTGCTGACAACTAGTACAGTCCCTCTGCTGACAACTAGTACAGTCCCTAGTAGCCCTCAAGAAATATTGGTGGAATTGAATTATTAAAGCTACAGTCACCAATAGTTTCTGAAAATGACAAACTTTTTACCTGCTCATTGACTATACATACACCTCTAAATGGAAAATATTCCAGACAAGTATCAATCAGTTTATTATTCTGAAACCTATTAGTATCATCATCATCACCAAAAGCAGGGTCTTCAAAAATGAAAAGCAATGGCGGAAAATCTTAAGAATGTGGAGGGTGACTTCATTTTGTTTTCATCAGAGACACTAAATAACCTGGAGACATAAATTTGCTGCTGATAAGTTCCAGTATAAAGACATTTTGATCTGGGAGGAAATTTGAAGTTACTGTGGTTTTGAAACGAGGCGTGACGTAAGGAGAGCAATATCTCAGAAACATTATTCTGGAAAACGAATGCAAAATGGATTAAAAGGGCAAGTGTTGAGGTGCAATTGGAAGTGTGCCACAGCGATGCTGGGAGGAAAGGATCTACAGCAGCAGAAATGAAGACAGAAACGCAATGTTGAGACAAACGAAGATATAAATTTGAACGCATAAATGAGTTGATTTAGGTAAACTACAAGGAAAAGAAGAAAAAAATCCAGCATTTTAGAATTCTATAGATTCTAGAAATCTATTATGTCATACAGTTGTAGTCTTTAACAGTATAAGATTTCTCCAATGTCACCTCCAACAAAACAGGGCTAAGGGTTCCCAACACACCCCATGCTTGCTTCTATTTAGCATGTTAGGAGAAAATCTGTTCTTTCCCATTACAGCTAGACTGGAACCCTTGAGGGCAAGGACCATGGTATATTCATCTTTATGACCCCAGTCCCTAGTATAGTCAAAGCATATAGTAGGCCAAAAAAACCAAAACAAGCAAACAAACAAACAAATGCTATAGAACTGCCCTGATGGTAATTTACTGTAAGTAAAAGGGAGGACTGAATTTGCCCATGAAATCCAAATAGTACATGGGGGTGGTAGCTAATTGACATAGGTGTGTGAGTAATAAATAAATGTGGAAGCAGAAGGGAGTAGTAATTTTTCTATCGCAATATGTTTGCAGTTATAGAGTAACCTCTATAAGGGCAAAGCTCAAAATTATTTTGAATGTTCCACAATGCCTAGCACAGCATTGAAAATGCAGTGGATGTTCATTCAGAATTATTCTTAAATTTTTTAAAAGAATCAACAATAATAGCTTAGTTTCTTTGACCACTTATTTTATCCTAAAATATTTAAGCATTAAGATAAAGCCCAGGTTCACAAAATAATCTGAGACTTTTCCCTGTTCCTGAATATTCCTTTTATATAAAGAAAAATACATTAAGATGTGATGCTATCAAATTCTTATTCTAGAATTGACTGGGGAAAAATAAAATTAAGGTTGTCCCTTAAATCTGGTTTAAAAGAAAGGCAGAAGAGTTGGGCCATAGATTACTCTAGTCAATTAAACAGTCTTTCTGAAAATATAAAACTAAAAATATATTTTGATTATAAAGATGTATCTTTTCCTCAGTGATTAACTGCTTTAATTTTAGTGGTTACTTTAAGTCATCATGATTTCTGTTCATACACTTTCAATCAATTTTGTGGATTCCCCAAAGGTCAACTAATTTCCTAATGAGTCATATTTTGTATTGTAAATTATAATCTGTTCACCTAGTGCAGGGGTCAGCAAACTTCTGTAAAGAACCAGATAAGTAGTTATTTTAGGCTCCGCAAGCCACTTTGGTCATAACTATTCAGTTCCACTGTTATAGAGGAAAAGTAACCATAGACAATACATAAGCAAACGAGCATGGTCATTTTTCAATAAAATAACAAAAAAGGCAGTGGGCCAAATTTGGCCCATGGCTATAATTTGCCAACACCTATTTTAGACCATTATTTTAAATTTTATTATGAAAATTCTCAAATATACAGAAAAACAAAAAGAAGACCATATACTATCATTTAGATTTGGCAATTAACATTTTGCCTTATTTACTTTATCTATGTTACTGCTAAATTACCATTAAGAAAACTTCTGTCACCAGTTTTGCCTCTGCATAATTTAGCATGTATCTTTAAAAATAGAAATATTGCTACATAACCTAATACAATCTATAATAATTCCCCAACAGTCTATATTTAAATTTCACCAAATATCTCTAAAATCATTTCTATAGCTGTTCTGTTCAAATCAGGAATGCAATTAAGGATCAGACATTATATTTGGTTGTTACATATTAAAAGAAAAGTATCCTTTAATCTAAAACAACACCCTCCATCCCCCAGACTTTCTTGTGACTCACTGAGAAACAGACTGATTTTAAACAATGTAAACAAGATCTGGAATCAATACATCTCATAGGAACATTAATATAGAGACGAATACAAAAATTTTTGTTTATATTATCCTCAACATATTCATCTCAATTTTTCTATTTTCAAGATTATTTTCATCTTTCACCTATTTTTTGAACAATTTGTAGAGCTGATTAGGGTAATCTGACACATATATGAAAGCAGAGTTTCACATACGACATAAAAGCTGTTTTCACCGGGTTTCTCTGAAATATATGAATTCATGCTATGTATATGAAATGGGTAGAATGGTCAGGTATTTTAATTAGGCTAAAGAAATTCTAGATCAGGGGGCACCTGGGTGGCTCAGTCGGTTAAGCATCTGCCTTCAGCTCAGGTGATGATCTCAGGGTCCTGGAATCAAGTCCCGCATGGGGGTCCCTATTCAGTGGGAAGTCTGCTTCTCCCTCTGCCTGCCACTCCCCCTGCTCATGCTCTCTTCCTCTCGCTCTCTCTCTCAAATAAATAAATAAAACCTTAAAAAAAAAAAAAAGAAAATCTAGATCAGTAAAATCCATCACCTTTAGTGAAAGATGCTGATTATTTTGTGCTATAAGGAGGTGTTACAGTATCCCACGCTGTGAACAAATATAGAAATGCAGGCACTGGAGATGACATTCTGGAGTTTGCAAGAACCTTATAAGAGAGAGGAAAATCCCTTCCCAGGAACGTTTTGATCCCTGTGAGAAAATCTGTTGCTTATCAGGGAAATTCCAAACAGAAAAATCACCCCAAATTTCACAAAATGTCTATGAAATGAAAACTGTTGGTATGTACGTGGAGGTCAGCACACCAACCGATGTTCAGATAGAAACAGGGTCCAGGGAGACCAGAAGGCCAACTGTGCCGAAATTACAGGTAAGATGGCTGGAAGAAATAATTGAGAAAATGCGAATATGCAAATGTGAGGGGTTTGTGTTGCCTGTGTTTTAAAGTATCTTAACTCATTGGCATTAGGAAACACGATCAGGGAGGAGTCAGGAAGAGGGAGTGGGCCAACTCATATAACAAGTGCACATAAAGGAAAGGGAATCAAAAGGCGTTAACTGGAAACTCTGAAAGATAGAGGTCCCTCAGTTGAGAAAAGGAATAGAGTAGATTTAATTAAAGGGAGTTGAATTTATAAAGAACAAAAGGAGTGAAGGCTTAGAACAAGATAGAAGATAACAAAAGCAATGCTGCTCTGACCTTCTGCATTGTGCCGTATGTTAACTACTGACCACATGTGGTCGTTTAAACTTAAATTAACTAAAATCAAATGAAGTTAAAAATTCAGCTCTTCAGTCATATTAAGCCACATGTCAAATGCTCCGTAGCCACACATGGTTAGTGGCTACCATACTGGATAGCATAGCTAGAGAACATTTCCACGTTTCAAGAAGTTTTATTGGACAACGCTGTTCTAAGGAGATTAAAATAGTAGGAAAGAGAAAAAGGTAGGAAAAGAAGTGAAGGAAAAGGAATGATGATTCCTAAACTCCCTTTCCCACTTGTGCTCACTGTCACTAGTCCTCATGTGACGCTTAAGATAGCCGCTGCTTTACTATATTAAGGTTCTGCCACACCTCCTCTCCAGAGAGCTGCCGGAGAAACTGCTGCCTGACAAATGCTCTAGGTGGTTGGGACTCTTGGAGCAGGGCATTGAGTTAGGGGTGGAGTCAGGGTTGGGACTGGGGAAGGACCATTCAATGGATGAAGAGGGCCTGTGTACAACCTAGCACCATGCCCAGAACTCAAGGTGGATAAAACGTTCACTTGCCACTGGAAAGCTGCAGGAGTAGATGGTTTTATCTCTAGTGCTCCGTGAGTCTACAGTCATTCACGGTCATAGGCTCCTACTACTAATCAATTGCTCAGACTAAGTCATAGGTCGAAACTCACATTCTATCTTACTCCACTAAGAGAAATTTGGCCCCACCATCTCCTTTTATATCATTAATTAATATCAACCAATTCTTATCATAAGCATTCTTATTCACTGAAATTACATTTGGCATCGTAGCTCCTTCTCTCTAAGCTCCATGAGGAAGAGCATGAAATTTCAAACCACTGTTGAGTCACCTTCTTTGCCACACATCTGTCGTGAAATACAGCATTTTGTGGAGCCTCTGACCCTCAGGGACATCTTCCCTTTCTGGGATGCGGTTAGGATCTTTTTGACCATAATCCACATCTTATCAGATGGTTCTCTTGTTCCACATTGCCATGTCAAGACTTCCCACCACTCACAATGCTTATACTCGATGTAGCCAGGTGAAGAGAGGATAACCCAAGAACACTTTCAAATGCTGCCTTGTGAGAGTCACTCTTTTCATAAATCTCAGGGCTGCATTCAGTCTCCCATTTGCAAGTGTGTGGGCAGCCATTTCTTCAGTGCATTGCCCATGTTCTAATTGGCTCACTATCCAGATTCTTGGCTCTGTGCTTGGGACTCGTCATTGACTTTTCACCCACCCCACCTGCAGAGCAGCTTTCTGTGTTCCCATTAGCATTTCAGGCACTGATCTTCATTCGTAAAATGATCAACAAGATTTTAATTGGTGGCTCTGATATTTACTTTTAATCTGGCTTAGAGATACTTTAAATTTTGTTTTACTACATTTGAAAAGAGCAGAATCTCAAAGAGAGAAAAATTATTGGGAAGAGAATATCCCCAGAGGAAAAATAGAGGCTTCCTTGGACTCAGGCTGTCCACTTAAAGGAACTGTGACTTACGCAGGGGACCTTATCATTGTAAGTAGCATCATTTTGCTTGTTTGAATGAATACTTAAAAAAAAAAATCCTCACTCTTAACATCAGCAAATTTTCTGTTTCTTCGATAACAGCTTAGAAAATGAATATTTTGTAACATCCACTGAAATGGAAAGTTTATGATTTTCAATTTTGACCTGAGTGTCTGGCTGTGAGTATGAACCGGATAATCCTCCTTGAATACTATCTGCATCCAGACTACACTTGCCTTTTTAAGAGAGAAGTGGAACAACCCGTAAATAGAGTATAGAGGGCAAAGCCCCTATCAAGTGTACGACTCTCCATACATCTGATCCTTTTAAATGCCTGACACTGAAAACCTTCATTAAAGGAGTGAATCTTCCAGCCCCACAGAGAGCTGCCTTTCAGCTGGAAGAAGGGTGTGTCCCTGAGCTTTTACCTGGGAGCAATGATGATCTTGTCAAGCATTTCAGTGAGACCAGCCCAAGTTTTTAGGGTGGGGATATAGACTGGTTATACGTAGCTTCAGTTCTTCTCCCAGAGAAGGCAGAAACACCTCAAAGCCTGCATGTAAGAACATCTACTGAGAAATTATTTTAATCAGACACCAGCTGAGTGGGGGAAAGAAAAAGAACAGAGAAGAACAAACAAAACTCCCTCGGTCTCGGATGTAAGAGAACCCAGCTGCAATGGACTGGCACTCTTTTAGAGCAGCCGCAGTGCTGTTCATTTTTCTGGTAAGTGGATTCTGTTCCAAACCCTCATAAACATGCTCATTGTAAACAAGGGAGAACTTTTTAGAAAGTGTTATTTAGTGTTATTTCTAACCTAAACCCATTAAAAGTTTATGTTAATGACAAGGTGATTTTATGAACTAGATTTTTAAATAGGGTTTCTCTCTTTAATTGAAGACTGGAGCATATTGATGCATCAGAGTTAGCTCATATCACATCCCTGACACTGAAGTCAGTGCTAAGTCACGCTGGGAAAATACTGAATTCGGGAAAGTCTTATCACCACTTACCAGTGTTTTGTTATTCAAATTCTTTTTTGCAGGTGCGGGCTTTTAAACTAGTATCACAGCTGTGTCCTGATCTTTACCCTAAATGTTTTCCCATTCTTTGCGTATCTTTGCTGGCAGATTCACTATAATTTTAAAACACAAAAATAGGATACATACAAATCTAAATCATAGCAATGTGTGACTGGCCTCACGACACAAACAATCTCATCGGTTCCATATGTGGTTGGGGTCCATATCACTAATACCAAAGGCCCCACACTGCTAAACTATGATTTTATTTAAAACAACATTTTTTTTTAATCTCAAAAAACATGGCGGTACGGGAGATTTATAAATGATATAATAAGTGAAGGAATAGCTATAATTAAGGAGTAAGTGTAATTATTATGGTGCTGGTTCTTACTACTGGAAAGTGAGTAATGACTGATTAAAAAGTTGTGTATTTGATGTTTAGACAAATGTAATGCGATGCTTTATCACGGTCCTCCATACACATCATTAATTTTCTCTTTTTAGAGATAACTAAGATAACACTAAAGTGCTGCATCAAATTTCACGTAGGTTGGAAATTTTAAAATCATAGTCTTTCTCAGAGTAAGGTTAATTTTATCTAAAGAGGCAAGTGCCAGGTAAATCGCCCTCCAGTTTGGCAGGAGGTAGTGCTGTGGCTCATATTTGTTTCTACTTGCTTAATTTTTGAACTGGATTGTTGGGTTTCTATAATAACAAGTTAGACTTTTGATTCAACGTATACTGGTTAGTTTGAATGCAGTTCATTAAGTAAGAGAGGTCATACCAGTGGATTTGTTACCAATAAGCATCAATAAGCTGGTAGCAGTAGTTCCAAGCTGCCTTCAAAGACGAGCCCTCTATCATGGACTTTTTAATGGATCTTTAGGATCAGTTAATATCATAATTTGGGATGTGGTCAGAATTAACAAGCACCATACACCGTGTTATGTAAATATAGGAACATCTGTATATTGCAAGGTAATCAAATATTTTAATTTCATATAAATCTGATCCATTAAGGCCTATTTTACTTTCCGTTGATTACAGTTTATTCAGATGCTCACGTGCTTTCATTAAATGTATAAAATACCTTATTTCTTTATTTTTTGATTATTTCTAATTAATTACATCCTATGAAATTTCTTTAGTCACTGTCTAGTTAGTCATTCTTCATAAAATGTATTGTTTTATCAAAGTCATGTAGCCTCATTGACCTCTCTTCTTTGTAGAGAGGTTTCTGGACACTTGTACTTTATTGTCTAAGTTTGGCTAGATCTGGTTTTTTTGTTTGTGGATCGTTGTTTGTTGCCATATTTAACTTTGGAATCAATCACAAGTTTCTCATTCGTCTGATGAAAATGATTTCTCAAAGAACTTACTCTATAATGAATTAAAATGTTTCTTTTTCATGTTATTGTAACTTTTTTGTAAAACATTTACTTCTAAGGTTTGAAAAATCATCATTTATTTTTACTACAGATTTTACCAGATGATTTGGATAAATGTCCTTTGGAGTTATACAACCTATTTTTGCTTCAAAATATTTTTTTTTCCAGGGTGCCTCAGTGGCTCAGTTGGTTAAGCATCTGCCTTTGGCTTGGGTCATGATCCCAGGGCTCCCTGAAAATTAACTACCACTATAGCAAACTCTTCCACTTACCTTTCTGCTAGCCTCACTATGAATGCTTAATTTTACAAAAAAAAAAAAAAAAAAAAAAAAAAAAAAAAAAAAAAAAAGAAAGAAACAAAGAAAGAAAGAGAAAAAAAATCTATGTAAAGCCTTTATTCTTCTCTGATTAAAGTCTATAATAAGTGAAAATCTACATTAGGGAGTATACTTGGACAATTTTAAAGACCTTTAAGACATTTAAACTGGTGACATCTTTAATGCAAATCCATTTAAGAGCTAAGCAGCCAACTATTTACATGGTACATTGTGTAGTCTGCTTAATATACCGGAAAGTTTTAGGCCATGTTCAGATTAGTGAGTTAGATCAGAGAGAAAAAAGCTGAAGAGCCTGCCCTTAAAACAAGCAGGATGGCCACAGGACTATTCCATTATTTAGACAAACCTCCTAGAGTGACAAGAGCTTATACCTGTTATAACACTGCAAGCCAAAGAAAGGTTATTGACCCCTCATTTATTTTTCTTTCTTTTCTCTCTCCATGTAATTAGTATATTGAGGAGGGGGTGTGTGGAATGTATTCTAGACCCAAGAACGATGTCACCTAGGTACCATACACAAGAAATCTTTGTGAATGGTTGTGACAATCAGATAATGTATGGCCAGGCCACTGTAGGAAAGCAAACAGAAGCAGTAGAATTTTTATAATTCTAATGATTTCTGAAAATTTCTTGCAAATTTGCCAGATTCAGTTAGTCAGCACAAATCAATACAAACTCACAGTGTCTTTTTCTATAAAGGCTAACTTCTGCAGCTTATCCTCAGAGAACAAGTAAACCTGTCTTTACTGATTTCCAAGAATCCAATTTGTACAGTTGATCATAGCAACTTAGCTTCTGCTCTTTCCATGGTTAATATTTCCTTTCAAAAGAAAACCTCTGAGCACCTGACAAACCAGCTCCACAATTTGACTTAGCTGAAAGAGTTTAGGACAGAAGCAGGAGTTTTCAGAGTATTTCTCAGCATTCAGGCTAAAATACACAGAAAAAATACATACCTCATTACATAGTTCATCAACTTACTTGAACCAAACATCTTGAAGTCCCATAATTGTGTTCATTGATGCTTAAAGCAAGAGAAGGACTATAAACTAGTACAGATCAAACAGAAGACAAGCAAAAGAGAGGATTCTTTATGCTTTCTTGTGCATATATTAGAGTGATATATATAATAGATAAAAGTATATCAGTAAAATATTTTATAGAAAATGGAAAGATTTCTGTTCACCTATTCCAGCAAAATTTACAATTTGTATTTAAGGAAAATCATTTTCACTTATGTGTTCTTAAAAACTTTATTACTTCACTGAAGATTTAGGATCAACATCTTCTTGCACCTTTGTGAAAACAGGGACTACAAACTTACCATCATTTACTTAGTTTGAGTTGCCACAGAGTGAAACCTTTTGCGATGCCTGACTGAGGTAGTAGAAAAACCCAAACCACTGACGACTGCTGTCGTGATACATTTGAAGGCTTGGCCCCTAAGGGACAAGAGTCACCTATTTAACAAGGTTGATGAATGTAGAAAAGAAAACACTCTTGTCTATACCCAGAGCACTTAATCTCCGGTAATTCTTTCTTCACTATACATGCTTCAAGGACATTGGTGCCGAGTATCCCCTTGTCCTAACAGGTATTGCCTAACGAATAAGCAGAAAGCGTGCTGGGCATTGCAGTTACTTATTATGCTTCTGTCAATGAGGGAACGCCCTACAGAGTGCTGGGACATGCCACTCTTGCTGGTTGTGCTTGCCAGGCAAATTCCTTTAAAGGACTTAGGTCAAAGTAGTTTAAATGCCATTGGCTGCTGATCTATATTCTCTATCGGTCTGTGAGAATAGGGTGCAGCCTTTTACACTTGTCTGATGAAAAACCACATCTCCACAAATTAATGGCTGCCGGTTGCTCACAAAACTACGTGACTGTAAGTTATTTGAGGGCAGATCCCGTGTGTGATTGACTTTTGTATTGTTCCTAGTGACTTCCACCAGTGCAAGATTGCTCAGTAGATGTTTAATCACACAATGTAGGGGCCTGAGAAGGAAATTTGTGGATAGTTTATATTTCTCTTCCCCTACACATTCCAAAAAATCAGCAAGGAATTAAACATAGAAATAATCAGGTTGAATTTCCTTAACACTTACTTTTATGGTGTTTTATTACATTACTTTACATTTCATCTAAGGTTTGCCATAGTATTTTTTAGGGCTTAAGCCCTTTAATCCAGTCTTGCATCCACATAATATACATTCAATATGTATTTTTGTCAAATAAATAAATAAACCAATGAGCAAATAAGAAAATCAACCTATTGAGGTGTTGTCAACTCCAAACTGATAGTAACACAAAGACAAAAGAGGAGGTTTTTTAAAAGAAGCAAATTATTATATTTTGGCTCTGTCTCAAGTTCATCCTTGTGATGTAAAATACAGTTATCAAATACGTCAGCATTTGATGCTTAACAACTAACAAGTGGCTATGGAGGACCACCTCCCAATTATCATATACAAGAGGTTTTCCTCATAGAAATTACTTACTACTTTCAAGACCATTTCATTATTTGCAAAGAAATGTAAACCTCAGTATCAAAGGAAAAAACCTAAAAATGAATGTAATTAAAGAATCATTAAAATTAGCATGCAATTTTGTGTCCTGTGGCTTTTTAATTTTTTTATATGTGGCCTGGCTCTTCAAACAGAAATGAAGGAAGGACTCATTGAGGATGCACTTCTAGTGAATTATATTCACTACTCTCCACAGTACATATTTCCAACTCATTTAGGAATCCAAACTGCTCCCCTGATTGACAGAAAATAACTTTATCCCTACTCTACAGACAGGGTAGACCAATCGAAGGATGTCCTTCAACTACCTCTCATAGTCTATTGATTTTAATCTCTATCCTTCCTCTCTTCCTTACCCTCTGTCTTCAGAGTCCTTTCTTTCTGCCTATTCCCTCCTGCTCTCTCCATCACACTTCCACCAAGTACTTTCTTTTCTTTTTGAACCTCTCTTTCCAATCAAAATCTCCTGCTTTCTTCTTTCTTCACCTTCAATTATCCATGTCTCCCTCACCCAGAAAATTTCCTTGGATGCCTGATCTCATTCTACCATTCCATATTTGTTTCCTTTTATAATCAAATTTCCTGGAAAGGTGGCCATCTTTAAATCCTTTCCCCTCCATTTTATTCCCCAATCCCTTTCAGTCAGGAAGGACTTGTTCCATAGAACTGAAAGGATTCTCCTGAAGGTCATAGGAAACCTTGGGATTCACTCTACTCAAGTATTTTATATCATCTGACACTTGTTCACATCCCATCTCTCTTTCAGTTCTCCCTTCCTTTGACATCTCTGACATTGCATTATATTGTCTTCCCATTTCTTTGGCCACTTCTTTTCTCTTTTTCTTTGTTGCTTGTTTCTGTCATCGTTCCCTATTCTATCAATGTAGGAATTCCCCTAGTTTCATGCTCAGCCACAGGCTGTTTCGCTACTATGGTCTTTAAATTCTCCTATGATTTAAACTGTTCTACCTGAGCAGATGTCCCTCAAATCTGTGTATGAGGACTGAACTATTGTTCATGGTGCTGAGACATATTTCAAATTGCTAAGCACCTTCACCTGGCCATTTCTGTAGCATCTCAAAGTCAATGTGCTCTAACCTGCTAAATTCTGATACTGCCTTGCTCCTCATCTCTTAGCTTGAAACTGCCAACACTTGAGAGTCTTCCTTTTCTTGATTCCTTGTCCTACTTGTTCTCAAGCCCCATCAATTTCAATTGTGAGAATCTCTCCCTTGATCTTCGCAGTCTGTTACCACTGCCACTGCTCCCATTCTTCTCTGCCTCATCTCTGGTCTGTTTTGATGTGGAACACTCCACTACTCCTGGCCTATAATCCTGCCTCTTTACACCACCTGTGGTGAGAGTAATCTTTTAAAATCACAATTTTATCATGCCTTTTCCATGATCAAATAACTTTGATATTTTCCTACTGCACACAGAGATTTGGTGTTAGAATTGGAAAGGTAACTGTATATAATTTAGTTTACCCCTGTCATTTTACAAATGAGAAAACTAAGGCTTGAGAATTTAAGAAGTACATTTCTGACTCTACCAAATACTCTTTTCATCTCATTATTTTACCTTTGAAAGTCTAAGAGCGACTTTGCTTTGTTGTTTATTCTAGACTCTGAGCAAAAGACAATAAAGCCATGTCAACACAACATATTTTTAAGCAGACTTGGCAGTTTTTTAATTACTGATTCATTTGGGAGCCTGACACTATGGTGAAACTGACTTGGTCTTCTGCCTAAATCGCCTCTCATGGGAAAAAGAATGAACCAGCTTCATAAAGTTGGAAGGTTTATTAGTCATCTGGCATAGTTCTCCAAAACAAACAGTAGGCTCTGACACTTCAGTGGGGAAGGGAAGTGCAAAACAGATAACAGATGCCTACACAACTCTGTAGCTATGAAGAAATGGCTTCCAAATAGACAAAGAAGGTATCCCCACACCCACAAATGAGAGAGACGATAGGGTGCTTATGAGTTCACAAGTAGCAAGAAGTAACATCATCTTAATTCTGCACCCGAGAGGGACTCAACAATAACATTTCAGTTATTCATCCAAACCATTTGAGCCATCTACTTCTTTCCCGCCTGGAATGACTATTATTGTTGTTGTTATACACGAACAATCCTAATTATAAGGCTAACGTGAGATGAGATTAAAATGTTTTGAACTCTCAAAGTTGTAATGTCAATTCTCCATGGTATATTTTATTTAGTAATTTAGTTGGAATAGGCTATCTAGCATTTTATTGTAAAACCCATACCACAAGCACAAATTTAGGATGAATTGTATTGGGTAATATTTAGCCACAACTTAGTATCTCAAGCTCAATTTCCTCAGCTGTAAAATGGAAATAATGAAATTATAGTATTGACCACATGTATTTGTGAAAATTGAATACATGGATTTCTCTAAACACATTGTCTAGTAATTAGTTACTATTCAGTGAAGTATAACAGCGGTAATAATAATCAACATTAAATATATACCATGAGTATATAATTACTATAAAAAAACTCTTTACACTACTCTTATTAACCAAAAAATATATATTTCCTAAAATATCAATTATAACAATTTTTGAAAAATATGTTCTTGAAAAACAAAATTTTATTTTTATCTAATGGTGAGATTAAAACTATAAAAAGTAACTTACTATATTTTGAAATTACTATTATTAGTAATTTTAAAATGCAAGCTATAATTTCTTTTATCAGTGACACAGATGAAGTCTAATTATGATAATAATCTTCATACTTTCCAATTCTGAAAAAATTCAAATAGAAGTTGAAAATTTCGTACTTAGGGAGAAATAAAAACTAAGGATTTACACCATCTTTAATGACTCTAAGTGCTCGTTAAAACTTAATAAATGCAAATAAACCTTCACATCCACATCTCAGTTTTTAGATAGGTATTTTACTCTGTGTTAAGTATATTGACATATTAAACTTAATATATAGGTGTCTGTCTTTTTAGAAATGCTTTTGGATTTTAGAGAAAAGTAATTTAAAGTATCCTGATCTTTCACTACAAATCATATGTAAAGATCGAGGCCACGCTGAAACAAGGCAGAGCTCTGCTTGAGTAGCTCATTTGTTGGACAGGGAAATTGTTTAATGCTGGAGAAGAGACTAATGTAAGTTGCTTCCCCATTAATTTGTTCCTACACGCCTACAATTTCTTCTCCTTGCTATGGAACTAGAGAAGGACGCTTTTTTTTTTTTTTTTTTTTTTAGGGCTAGCATAAAACATCAAGCAGGAACTCATTTTTACAGAGGAAATTATTTGCTTTTATTTTAGAACTTTTTATTCTCATATTTCAAAGTAAATCTATCATCTTAAGATTTTCAAAAATACTAGCAAATCTTTCATTTAGAATTAGAATACGAAGGAGCAAATATTCTGAAACTTTTCAGACACTCTCTGTTCCATGTCCTTTCTTCACTCCGAAACACTTTTTTTCTATTTCCATCTATGGCTAGCCAGATCCTGAAACTACGGTCAAAAGTTGAAGTACCATAACCCACTGTTGAATATCACTAATAGCATCAGGCATCTCTAGCTCCTTAGGCACAAGATTTACTAAGAAAGCCTACATTTCCAAACCTCACTCCCCCTGGGGTCAATGTCCTAGTTCGTATCATAACAAGTATCTGCATAGGCGAAGAATGAAAAAGAGGTTAAAAATAAAAGTAACTAAAAAGAAGGGCATATCTGAAAAGTAAAGACAAAAGGAAAAGGAATCTGTAGCACCATCATTAGACCTGAGAAAGAAGCCAGATTCATCTGCTCTCCAGACTGATAAAATAATTCTAATGACTCACAAGATTTATTTGATTTTTTAAAATGATAGGATAACATGAATTATAAAGCCCTTAATAAAAACTAACCATTGTGATTATTTTATTTTTTATAGGTGGTGGTGGAAGTTAACAGTGAATTTCGAATCCAGGTAATAATATACAGCAAATCTATCTTTTCCAAATTAAAAACAAGGAAAATGGTTTGGAAGTAACCACACATTTTCCAAAGAAAATTCATCCTTATTAGTAAAAAATAATGTTATGCTAAACTTAATAGATTATCAAAATCATGAATTTTCCCAATTAAACATCGTCTCTTTCTGATATTACAATTACCCTCTCCTCCAAAACCTTCAGTGGCATGTGAATTATGAATGAAAGTTAATAGATACCACTACTTTATCGTGCCCGTTCAAGGTAAGAGATTACAACACCAAAAATGGTACCATCAAGTGGCATTCAATCAGGAGGCAAAAACGTGAATGGATCAAGTTTGCTGCAGCCTGTCGTGAAGGTGAAGACAATTCAAAGAGGAACCCAATTGCCAAAGTAAGTATCAACACCAAAACGTAAAATCAAAAATTAGAATGGATGGCTTTAAATATCAAAAGAACCTATCTCTTAAATATTTTATGAATATAACTCACTGAGCAGTTATGATACAAAACAAAACTATCGTCACTCAGATTATGAAAACTGAAGCCATTAAAAGGATAAATTAAGAAATTTAGGCACTGGGGTAAACAGTTAAACACTGATGCACCTCATGGGTAAAATAAATGCACATGATCAGAATTTACCCCAAATTCTAGGTAGAAAAATATAGTGATTTAAATAATGAATTTAACAGAACAGTCAGAAGGTCTATTTTAATCTGTATTCTTTCTGCCTTGATGTATTAGAATCGAATTCCTACTTTTGGCTTTTTTTAATAAGAATTCACAATGTACCCTATTTCATAATCTCTTTTCCTTTCATTTCCCTTTGTCTTCCTTTGTACAAACACACACACACACACACACTCACAAATACATCCCCCCCACAGATATATGTATATATATACACACACATATATATACATATATACACACCCATTCAGACAGATATACAGAGACTCCCCAGTTAGATTTGCTTAGAGTCATACAATAATTTCATCCCAAAGAAAGAACCCCAGCTTCTGTAAACCACTTATTTGGGGCAATCTCCTTACATTTCTGATAATACATCCTCCCCATTTTCAGAATTAAGAGCTTCTACACAGAGTCAGATGACTCTTGTCACCTACATAAATCTACTTAAAATTTTCTTACAAAACTTTACATTTAAAAAACTTTTGGATCGGGAGGTCAAAGTTATATAATGACAACACTGATAAACTTCTTAAGAGGACAAGGAGTTCCCTACTCTAGAGCCAGTGCTCCAGCACAGAGCAGGAAAATAATACAATCAATTGTAAATGTTGAATGAATGAATGATGACTGCATAGTCCTGGATTTATTAAGGTGATTTTTTTCCCTTATTTGGTAGAAATAGAAATTGAATTTCTTCTATTACATTGCTAGTAATCATGGAAAATACTAGAGTTGTAACTAGAAAAATAACTATTTCCGGCATTTCCCAAAAGATAACAAGCACTCACACTGGACAGTTCTCGAGAAAGGTAGCTGTTGTTAAACAAACCTGCACTTTCTATCTGCCCTCCGTAATATTTTCACCTGTGCTCTCTCTGCAGATTCACTCAGATTGTGCTGCAAACCAGCAAGTTACATACCGCATCTCTGGAGTAGGAATTGATCAGCCACCTTATGGAATCTTCATCATTAATCAAAAAACTGGTGAAATTAATATTACATCCATAGTTGATCGAGAGGTCACCCCTTTTTTCATTGTAAGTGGGCTCCACGTCGATATATATGTTCCGGCTTACATTATTTTTGGAATATGTTAAGCTCAGATCATATTTGATTTGATTTCAGAAATCCCCATATTATTTTTGGTTGTCTCAATTCCTGAGCAGCTCATGACCCAGCAGAAACAAAGAGATTAGGAGAAATGCCTTAGCAAAAATGTTAGCCTCTGGTCTGTCCCTGGTGGCAAGCTAGAATATCTGTTTGGAAGGGCAAGGACCTAACTCTTACTTCTTTTGCTTTAATTCACTTGAGAATATTGGTTCTCTTTAACTTCAATGTCAAGTGATGATTTTTGAGCTATTAAAGGAGCCTCTTCTGAGTAAACATACTTTATTATAAATCCACATTGCTCCAGCTCACCTGAGCTCAGAATGCGCTTTGGAAATACTGTAATCCATCCTTAACTGAATCACACTTCCGTTCTTGACAGTGGCTGAGACAAAACTCCAAACCCTCAACCTCATTTCCCCTTTAAGCAGCTAATCTGATGGCCAACTTCATTAAAAAGTCTGAGGCCTTCCATCACATACTCCCACAATTCTCTCTCCCCTGGTTCAGAAATATTCTGCCTTAAATCCAAAAACAGGATTAATTTTCTGCTTTTTCCCATAGCTTACCCCCAAGAGGTATCCACTGTTACATGATTATCTGTTTCTTCAAGAACATTATTTTATCAACTTTGTTTTATCATCTCTCTTCTGCTTGCGCCTTACCTGCTTCCATTTATCATCATGGTCAACACTTGTTAATACTTAAAATAAAAAGGAAATACAGAAAACCTTCCTTGATCTTGTAGGCTCTTCAATTAAGGCCCCATCCATCCCTATCCCCAACCTTGTTCAAATAGTAACGGATGCTCGTGCTTTCAGTCATACTGCCTAAGCTACTTTAATTCCTGAGTCTTCTATTCCAAATCGATATTCCTGTCTTAGCTCTGACCATGTTTACCCACAAACTCTCGAGGTCAGCATGCCAATCTATTAGGTTTTCTTGAAGCACAATGCATTTTTATATGAATATACCACACAGGTAAAACAGCATACATTATACTTATGTATGCTTCATATATAAATAATAATAACAACAACAACAATAAAAATACAAACACCCACACAGTCACCACCTAGCTTATGAATACTACCTTTCTTTAAGGCCCATATGTGACTCTCCTTTACCCCATCCTCAAAGCCAGCAGCCCCTACTCCTAATTTCAAACAATGCATTTTCATTACTCTGCTTCTTTCTTCATATAAATCTCTTTGCATGGAACATCTTGCCAAATACCAGTTCCACTTGCTGAAATTCTCTTTCAAGATCTTTCTCAATCATTACATCCTCCTGTGATGTCATAGTATTTTTATTCTTCTTTTAAATAACTTATCATATTCCTTTTTCTCAAATGGTATTTTGAGGTTGCGTTTGCCTCCCTTTATTGATTTTAAGTACTGCTTGTACCTACATCCTAATAGGAAATAACATGTCTTACTTTTTTTGGTTACCCACAGTGCCTAGGATAGTGTCCAAACGAAGAAAGAACTTAATTAATATCTGTTGCACCAAGTAATTATTCTTATCTTCTCTCCTAGATCTATTGCCGAGCTCTTAATTCACTGGGTCAAGATTTAGAGAGGCCTCTTGAGCTCAGAGTCAGGGTTTTGGATATAAATGACAACCCTCCAGTATTCTCTATGTCTACTTTTGTAGGACAAATAGAAGAAAATTCTAATGCAAGTAAGTAATCCATTTTATTAAGTAAACAAGAATATACTGACTTCCAGAATACTCTTAGCCAAGCAATGAGAGGCCGAACTAAGAAGGTACTACTTGACCATGAATGTAAGAGATGAAGTGCAGAAAAGCATCCAGAACAGAAAGGCACGAGAAGTCTCCATAACGGCTTTCCCTTCAACTGTGGTGGAAGGTCCAATCTGGCACAACCAAGGAGCAACTCCAAAGAAATGAGAAGGGTTTTCTCATGTACCTCACACACCAGCTTTTTTTTAGATTCCTAAGGAGAAATCCCAAAATACTTTGTACAGTGGTGGCAGGGGCACTGGGAGATTTAGCCTCCCAGCCTGGCTGCTCTGAAGGACAATCTCATCACTTCCATTCACACTGCCTTTTATTATTATTATTATTATTATTATTATTATTATTATTATTATTATTATTCATTTTAGAGAGAGAGAAAGAGCAACCAGAGCAAGAACGGCAGTGAGGGGAGAGGTAGAGAGAGAGAATTTTTTTTTTTTTAAAGATTTTATTTATTCATTTGACAGCGATAGAGACAGCCAGCGAGAGAGGGAACACAAGCAGGGGGAGTGGGAGAGGAAGAAGCAGGCTCATAGCGGAGGAGCCTGATGTGGGGCTGGATCCCAGAACGCCAGGATCACGCCCTGAGCCCAAGGCAGACGCTTAACGACTGAGCCACCCAGGCGCCCCCACCCTTTTTTTTTAACCTACTTTAAAGTCATTAGTAGAAATCACTCCGAGGCTATCTGTTTTGTGACCATAATCTTCAAGAGCTTTTGTTGACGGTAAATAAACACCAAGCAAGCATTGTTTTCCCTTTTTATATATGATGAAATAAATACAGGCCTTGCTTGCTTTTTACTCAAGTTACCAATTGTATGTATTTGGAATGTACTATAAACTTAATCCTGTTTGGCCCACCATCCATACTGAAAGCTGATTGTCTCAAGTGGAGTTAGTTGAGAGGTACCAGAAAACCTAGAAACTAGGTAGAGCATTCACCTATAAGAGTTTTGGTGATTTGAGGTCCTCCTTATGGATATGGCAACATTTCAACTGCCAAGTATTCAGTCACTAGAGAAAATTAACTGCCCAGCACACCAGTGAAGATTGTTCTAAATATATTAAAAATAACAGAGATGATTTCTCATTTGAATTCAAAACTTCAACTTACCATAGTTACTTTTAACCTTTGAGTGGGATAATTTCTTCTTTCTTTTTTTAAAGATTTTATTCATTTATTTATTTGACAGAGAGAGAGAGATAGCCAGCGAGAGGGGGAACACAATCAGGGGGAGTGGGAGAGGACGAAGCAGGCTCCCAGCAGGGAGCCCGATGCAGGGCTTGATCCCAGGACCCTGGGATCAGGCCCTGAGCTGAAGGCAGATGCTTAACGACTGAGCCACCCAGGCGCCCCAAGTGGGATAATTTCTTATAAATTCTAAAAATCCCTACATTTTACTTTTATTCATTAAAATACTCTACCTATACTTTGACTAGGTATCCATTCTAAAATATCATTTTTAAATGTTTGTTGTAAAAATTCACACAATATGGAAAGTAAAAATGGAATAGAAATCCATTCTTTGTTTTCCCTAGTACCATTCTTAAGAGGCAAGCACCATCATTTGTTACTAAGATACATATGTTTTATGATTATATAAACATACTTTTGGAAACAAATGGGAAGATCCTTTACAAACAAATCCATAATGTAAATTTTTATTTAAATATATTTTTAACATTTTTCCATATTAGGAAATGAAGATGTCTTCATTCCTTTTAATAGCAGCATTGGATTTTACTATATGAATGTACCCTAATTAATTGCCTACTGAAAATATTTTTAAAAGAATGCTGAAATGAATTACACAAATACACACAGAGATTGAGAGAGAAAATGAAAGGGAGAAGGGAGATACTCTGTGACATTTGTGTTTACAGACAGGATAATTGTGCTTGAAACAGACTTGAGTGTAGGGATTTCTAGTTTATGAACACTGGCAGCTATTCCTTCCCCAGTGTCCATTGAAATGGGTTATAAGATTCACAGAAAAGGGGCGCCTGGGTGGCACAGCGGGGCGCCTGGGTGGCACAGCGGTTAAGCGTCTGCCTTCGGCTCAGGGCGTGATCCCGGTGTGATGGGATCGAGCCCCACATCAGGCTCCTCTGCTATGAGCCTGCTTCTTCCTCTCCCACTCCCCCTGCTTGTGTTCCTTCTCTCACTGGCTGTCTCTATCTCTGTCAAATAAATAAATAAAATCTTAAAAAAAAAAGATTCACAGAAAAGATAAGGGATAAGACAAAGTATGTAGTTAAACAAGCATCTCTTTCAGCCTAATAGATACCTAGCACTTCACTGGGGACCATGCAAAACAGAACAATCATATATATTTATGGAGTGTACATTAGTCAAACTGAACTTTCTATGATTTTCTCTCATTAAAGTGTTTAAGTCTCTCATGAACTCAATGAAGACAGTACTATTATCAGGACTGTAAATGGGGACATTTACAGATATGGAAACTGAAGCCAAAATCATAGAGCTAGAAAGTTCTATAGTTGGGAAAGAGTTGGTCTGGCTATACATAACATTTCATTTCACCACAGCAGCCTTAAAAAAAAAAAAAAGTATTATACTAGATAAAGAAAAGGAAAGGCAGAGTTAAAACACTTCTTTGTTTTCTAATTATCAGTAATGTATAAGTTCCTGATAAAATGTGATATTCTTGTCAAGGCAAAGGTATAAAAAAGAGCCAAGTTAATGACATGTTGAAGAAGTAGAAAGGAGAAATGGTAGTGCGTACTTTATGTGGACCAACCAGCCCTAACAACGCCTTGTCAGGAAAGCAAATATACTAAACTCTAACGAAAATGCAAACTGTCCACTTGCAACCAGTTTTCCTTGATTTCTAGACACGCTGGTGATGAGACTCAATGCTACTGATGCAGATGAACCAAATAATTTGAACTCAAAAATAGCCTTCAAGATCATAAGACAGGAACCTTCTGATTCACCAATGTTTATTATCAACAGAAACACTGGAGAAATCCGAACAATGAATAATTTTCTAGACAGAGAGGTAATTTTTTTTTTCTTTTGAATGGTTTGTTAGTTTCAAAGAAAGTGATTCTAAAAGCAAGAGTACCCGAGAAAGAGAGAAAATAGAAAACAATATAATTATATAACCTTTTCACATAATGGTAATGACATAAATATCTTCAGAATGAAAAAATGGGGATTTCTCAAATACATTTTAAACTGTCATTTTCATTCAATCCTACTTAATATTTGCCTCAATTTAAGAAAACTATGTTCTTGAAAATACACAAGAATATCCATAAGGCAGAGGCAGAAGCTCTATTTAAAAAAAAAGTGTGATCTATATTGAAATAGATTTAAGAAACAATTGCTGTTATGTTCCCCATCTTGGCAAGTCACAATGCATGAACATAGTAGAAGCTCCAAGAATTCTTATCGGCTAAGTAACTTGTTTCTCTTTCTTTAACCCAAAATATCCTACGCTCATCTGACAACAGAACTCTTCTTTTTCCTTCCTATATCTCACCTACTGACAGCCTCCTCATCACTTTGGGAAATGTATCACAGAATCGGAATGATGGATAGCAACTGAGTAACATCCAGACCAATCTTTTCATTTACAAATAAGAAAATAATTAGTGATTGTTAGCAAGTTAGACTCAGCATGGTTTCTATTAATAACATATGGTCCCATTATTTAATATAACAGTATCAACTTTTTCATCGTTTTTTAAATATTGGTAGGATGTACCCGACCTGTGTGTATTCTAGGGATATAAATGAAGAAGTTCTACTTTTGAATTCGTACTTTATTAAATTTTATTTTAATTATCATAGTTATTTTGAAAAGACAATTCCCCTGTTAATGACTCCTAGGCTTAGAATAAATCAGATGATTTTCACTCTTTAATGATCCAAATCCTAGCAGTTCCTAAGTGATCTATATCTTCTTTTTCATTTCTTTGAAAATAACCATCGAAGAAATTGACTATTAACTTTTCTCACTCAAACTTCCTTAAAGAGCCCAGTGGGAGTCCTTTAATGTCAAATGAGGTTTAGTGGTGAAGAGCTCTAAAAATAAAGTCACTAGCAGGCCACCAAAGCAGATATTTTTAACCTGGAGTTCATGGAGAGACCTCAAGATGTCTCTAACTGTGAGTCCTCTAAAATTATATCCATGATTTTGAATGAGGATGTGTGTATGCATGTGCCTGGGAAAGGCTTCATTGCTTTTGCCAACTTCTAAAAATTTAAGGACCATTGAGTAGAATCAAGAAGATAGATTATCAATAAGTCCACTGCTTCAGCCCACCACTCCCACCTCCCAGAAATGTAAACCATTCATTATCTCTATTTTTCTTGCACATTATAGGGCCGATTACTTATGGTATGGAATTTAAATGCCATAAATTCTTGGTAAACCTTAATCTCTCTCCTCCTAAGCATTTCGGTCCATTTTACCCTTTATAAACTTTTTCAGCTCTTGGACATATTATAAGGCATGAGGCCTTTAAACATGTTCTTTCTCTTGAATGAGGCTGGATAAGCATTGCTGGAAGTAGGAGTGGCAACTGCCATACTGATTTATGTGAGATTTGTGGATTTTCAATATTCTGTGTTACCCATATCTTGATCATAGATTTAAGTAAATGTTGAACCAACATTTTTAAAAGAACTTTGCATGAGACAGAATAAGGACTGTCTGGATCAACTGTGATATTTTTTTTGTAATGTGTGCTTTTAGCAATATAGCCAGTATTCCCTTGCTGTGAGAGGCTCAGACCGAGATGGTGGGGCAGATGGTATGTCAGCAGAGTGTGAGTGCAACATTAAAATCCTTGATGTTAATGATAACATCCCATACATGGAACTGCCTTCGGTAAGTATCTGTCCTTGAAATTAATAAAATCAATTCATGACATTCTAAAATTTGTTCAAACAATTCTACTTACAGAGGTCCATGTTATCTTTAGTCACATACAACCCAAATGTAGACAAGTACTTTGTCTGGTGTTTGTTTATATAATATGTAGGAAAATATATGTATTTGGACAATGAAGCGTGAGCCTATAAACACAGATCTCATTTCTAAATAGTGAATGACTATAAACATTCTTTGTAAGTCCAGGGTAGTTCTCTCACTCACACAGTTGGTGTTAAGATTTTTTTGCTTCTCGTTTCAGCAATCCATCAGTATTGATGAAAATGCTCTATACTCAGATTTGCTCCAGATTAGAATAATCGATTTGGATGAAGAGTACTCAGCTAACTGGATGGGAGTAATTTTCTTTATCTCTGGAAATGAGGGAGGTTGGTTTGACATAGAAATGAATGAAAGGACAAATGTGGGAATTTTAAAGGTTATTAAGGTATGGTATAATAATCCTAAATATTTCTGTTTTCTTGGTCTTTTTCAAAATGTTGGCCTTAAGATAAAATGTTAACATGTCACAAAATTGAGGGGATGAAAGAATAAAAATTACCATGTTTGAAAATGATATAGGATTAGAGAGCTTTTTAAGTTTTTCCGCTTGTGTGACTTTATGAAACCAGTCATTAAACTTGAAACTCTCTTCTATTAATACACTACTCCTTCACAGATCATATAAATTAAGAGCATTTCTAAAAATGAATCTTATTTTATGTTTAAGGTTTTGTTTTAGATGTTTGAAGAGTATTTTTTAAGCAGATTTCACATGGCCTTAAAAAATGTGTCTTTGTCAACATTGTACATTGTTATGCACTGAGAATATTTCTCATGTAAATTAAAAGTTGTTTAGTTCTCTGGCATGTTTTTATAAAATTAAAATTAAATTACTGTAATTATAGGAGTATGACATTCCCATCTCCCTGTGGCTGCTGACCAGGGCTTATTATCAACATAAATATACTAGAGATTGGGTCCAAATAACAAAGATATGGTCCAAGTGAACAGAATTCTCCTATGTCCCCCCTACATTAATGATCCACTTCATGAACCAGAGGTGGAATTTCCTCTAAGATTTGAGGGGGAAAAAAAAGTGACTCATAGGTAGCTGATAGCAAAGGTTTCAGCCTGTGCTGTAAGACTTGTGGAGTCTATTTTTTTAAATCCGCAATAGCTATGGAAGGATTCTGTGTGATACATGCAATATGTATTCTTTATGGCAAAATGTAGCACTTTTTTAACCACTGCCTTTCTTAAGAATAGTCCTGGGAAATAGACTTCTAAGGAATTCTGTTCCCACAAGAATGTGTGATCATTTATCTCAGGTCTTCATAATGTGTCCCCATGCCTATAGCTTCCTTTTACTGAGGCAGGGTGTAGATGCTTTAGTTTCTTTCTCACGGCATCCCTGCAAATTAGATTCTATGCCCATATTCCAGATAAATGCACTGAAGTTGAGAGAGAGTAAATAACCGTTCAAGTTCTGCTAGCTAGTAAGTGGTACAGCTGACATTCAAATGTATGTTTCTCTAGCTATTAAGTTCATATTGTCGTCACCATTCTATCTGATTGCATGTGGGGAAACAGTCCTAATCCATTTCACCCCAAACTACTATATTACTTTAAAAGATTAGTCTACTTATTCTCAATATCTCTATCTGTAAAATGGGAGTAATGTTGATTTTTCTCCCAAGCATGACATCATATATTAATTCCTTCGTTATGTGTGTGCATGTGTAATGTATATGCATACATGATTTGATAGCCATTCTTGGAATTACAAATAAAGTCAACATCGGAGCCAAGATTGAAGATTTTACTAAGTGGCGAGTATGATGTGTGAATAGAGAGTCATCTAAATTACTCTCGTGAAAATTTAGAAAAATATATTTGGAACTTATGGGCATAATGCATAGTTGTTTGTGAATTTCATAAGTAGTAGATATTGACACCAACTTTCATAATAAAAATGGCTACTTGAAACAATTTTTTTTCCAGAATATGTTGAAGAAGATAAGGATTTTTATTATTTTTATACTTTGTTCAATTACTGGGCTTATTGAAAGAAGTCACATTTACAGAAGCAAAATTTCTTCTAAATAGTTCTTTATGGATAAAACCAGCCAAATGATTGAACCTACTATATATTAGGCCCATACTTTGTAATAAACAGAGTTACTTTGTGAGAAAAACGAAATCCCAGAAGTTAACATAAACTGCGTTTGCACTACAAAATGCATGGATATGACCATCTATATTATTTTAAGTTTTTACATTTGTTTGATGGATAATTAAAACTCATGTCATATATTTTCAACTTTTTTGACGAAGTATCTAGGGCAGTTGGATTTTTTTCTTACTACATTTTCATGCATTTATATTGCATTAAAGATAAAACATAGAGTATGTATTTATATTTAATTAAAGAAAGAGATGTAAGAGTTTTCTTACCCCTTATCAAAGGATTTGTCTTTCTTCCCAGAATGTTTTTTTCTTAGAGTAAAACTATTTCACCCTTATTTTCTAGCCACTAGATTATGAAGATGTGAAGAGTCTGCAACTTAGTCTTGGTGTCAGAAATAAAGCTGAATTTCACCATTCAATTATGTCTCAATACAAACTCACAGCAACTGCAATCACTGTGACTGTGTTAAACGTAATTGAAGGTCCGGTGTTCCGTCCAGGTTCAAAGACATATGTAGTAACTAGTAACATGGGACAGAATTATAAAGTGGGAGACTTTATAGCTACTGACCAGGACACAGGTCGAGCTTCAACAACTGTTAGGTAAGACTGATATTTTCCAAATAATTTTTACCATATATTGAACTAAAGTATATATGTTCTTTTTAGAAATTTTACATTTCTGAATTAAAATATTTTTTATTATTTTTGAAACCATCATTCAATCACAAAAAAAATACTATTGAGTTGTTATTTAATTTAGAGCTTTGACCTTAAAAGAATATTTTAAAAATTGTGCAAAAAGTAAGATGAAAACAAGGTGAAGATGTAAAATGTGGAAAATACTGGATCTTGAAAGCTTGACATTTCTGTGTTTATGTATTTTATTGTCCAATTAGCTGATTACCACATATCATGGTTATTCCCCCAGAAGATTCTCTGGACTGATTTTCCCATTGCAAATGTGCCCAGGTTGAAATCAATTAGATTTAGTTGGCTAATTTCAGTTACTCCCTTCACTTTAATCAGCATTTAATATTGGTAACTCTCTTGTACTCCACAGAAGTGAGTTCACTGAGGGCAGACCATCCCACCCTCCCCACCCTACCCTGCTCCTCTTGAAGTTCTAGTCTTTTGAGTTTAGCATGGTGCTTGAGACAGAGTTGTCTAACCAATGTTTAACAAATATGTAAATGAGAAGGAAATGCAAAAGAAGTCCTAAAAAGTCTGCGTGTATATGGGGAGGGAGAGTGAAAACAGGGAGAGAATGAAGCCCCAGGCTGATGGAGAAGTAATTTCTTTGGTAAGAGAACAGTTCAGAATTAGAAGCAGCCCAGGAGGTCCCAGGATCTGGGTCTTCCAGGAGAGTTCTTTTTTTTTTTTTTTTTTTTTTAAATTTTTTTTTTTT
>NW_023234215.1:654764-659919 GCF_002007445.2 Ailuropoda melanoleuca | reverse complement strand
AGAGACTATGGACTGTGAGAGGCAAACTGAGGACTTCAGAGGGGAGGGGGTGGGGGAAGGGGATAGCCACGTATTCCAGGAGAGTTCTGATGCTGCCAAAACCAAATGAAAATGAGACTGCAAGAACCAACGATTATTCTGACATCCAAGTGGGCATAAGAGATCTTTTCAGCAGAAGTGGCTGCCAGCAATTCATTTTTCTTACATTTAAACCTTTTCTATTTCTGAATGTCCTCAAACAGAAGGCGCCTGCCCTGAAAAAAAATAAAGTCCCTAATAATTGAAAATGATATCCTGAGGTTATGACCCCTGACTTGAAACATGTGTTTTATAATCAAAACCTGTCTGTTTTAGAAAGCTAATTCATACTGTTTCTTCAAATACAGATATGTAATGGGAAATAATCCAGCTAATCTACTCGATGTTGACTCAAAAACAGGCATAATTACTTTGAGAAATAGAGTTACCAGGGAACAGTATAACATGCTTGGTGGAAAATACCAAGGAACAATTTTATCTATAGATGGTAAGAAATCAATTTAACTTTATCCCTGTCTAGAGGAAATTATATATACATTCAGAAATTAAAGTTTTAATTGTTATATTTTGAGATAACCCTTTCCTAACAAAAAAAAATCATACCAGGTATTATAGAATCAAATTTTTAATAATATGAGAGACAGTATAACTCAGTGGCCAAGTCCATGAGCTCTGGAGTGAGACTGGATTGGTATCTTGTACCATCACTTAGTAGCTATGGGATTTTAGAGAAGTCATTAAACCCATTTATTCCTCAGCTTTTCTTCTGTAAAATGGGGCACTAGATTATGGATTTACAGATATTACAGAAGTTATTACATGTAAAGCACTTAGAAGAGTGCTGGTATTCAATGTTAGTTCTTATTAATGTCAAGAAATGAAATTTTTAAATTGTATTCGTAAGTTACTTTCAAATAATTAGTCCAGAAACAAAGTTAACTTTACATAATTTTTGGAAAGTTGAGGTACAACTTTGTGTGAACAATTTGGAAGTAACATGCTTATATTACTTTTCCAGACCAACAGAATTAAAATTAGACTGGCCACCAAAGGGATGGGGAAATGTGGAGATGTTGGTCAAAAAATACAAACTTCCAGTCACAAGACTAATAAGTTCTGGGTATCTAATGCAAAGCCTTGCCTTGTGATTATCAATGACAATGCTGTTGCTATATACTTAAAAACTTCCTAAGATAGTAGATCTTAAATGTTCTCATCACAAAAAAGAAATGGTAATCACGTGAGGTGATGGATATGTTAGCTAACACTATAGTGGAAATCATACTGCAAGATATAAGTTTATCAAAATGACACCCTGTGTACATAAGTTCATACAATGTTATATGTCATTTATAGTATCTCAATAAAATTGGAAGGGAAAGAGAGCAGAAAAAAAGTTTATCATGGAATTTTTAAAAATTACTTCAGACATAACTACGTATAAATAATTGCAAGTGGCTACAGAAAAGGATAATGTTCCATCAGCATCATTCCTACACTGTAGTAAGAATTATTATAATCACCAATGTCCAGCCAGAGCCTCAGAGTTAATGACACATTTCTAGCCTAATAGCTGTACTGTGGATGCTAGAATTTGGAAATCTTATCTCTGAAGGAGGAAAAAAAAAATCACACCTTGAACTTTCAGCATTGTGGGTTTCCTGCACTGAGCAGTTCCTAATCAGAGATGATCATATATTCAAATCCTGTGGGAAGTAGATAGTACAGATGTGATGAAGGAATCCCTGTCAAGGTAATTTAGGAGAGAATAAAGCAACTAACTACTGCATATACAATACAAATACAAGTGGCTTCCATTCATTTAAATAGTATGCAGAATATGACTGATTTATTTATCTAGGGTGAATGACAGCACACACGACATGGCATTTACTGTTTATGCTTCTCAACATATGGAGCGGTCTTTCAGGAGCACTAATCTTCATCATGATTCCATTTAAAAACTGAGTCACAAACAAGGGATGATGTGGGAAGTTACTAAATTGATGAGAATAAAGACATTGAAATACATTATTGATGCAAAAAAAAAGTGGTTTTGTATTGTTCAAAGATTTTTACACTGACTGTATTAAATATTTCTTCCCTTTTGAATCTTGTTGCAGATACTCTTCGAAGAACTTGTACTGGAACAATTAATATTGACCTTCAAGGTTCTGGCTGGGTTGAGAATGGAAAAGTTACTGATAGCACCAGTACTGGAAGCAGTGAGGGTAGTAGTACAGCTGGTGGTGAGGTTACTGGCACTGGAAGTGTGAATGGAGCTGATACCAGTTCTAACACAGGTGACAAAACTTACTCTGACGTCACTGGGACCATGCCATTGGATAATGGCTTTGAAGAATCAAAGTTCTCAGATAATGTCCATTTTGGTCCTGCCGGCATCGGACTGCTCATCATGGGCTTCTTGGTCCTAGGATGTAAGTATTTTTAACAATCCCATTCATATGTATTCCTCTCTCCTGAAATTAAGAGGAAGAGATAAGCTTTCTGATCCTTTGATAAAATATACTTTGCCAATTCTTATTTTGTGCACTGATTAAGAAATGCCTGTTTGCTGTTGGGTCTACAAGATGAAAAAAATCAAACTGCTTGACCCCTTATAGTGCAGTGGAGGATAAAAACTTCTTTGCATTCAATTTCAGGGCCATGGGAAAGCACCATAACAGGCAGGTTCAGGTTGCCATTTGAGTGAAGAAGACAATCAGAGATGATCCAAACTTGCAGAATGTAACATAAAATACATGAGAAGAGATAACTCTCTAATTTCACTTCTTTAGCCATATTATTAACCAACATTTTAAGACTTCAGAATTAAGTGCTTTATAAAAGTAACTTAATTACCCAAGTACTGATTATCTCTAATACAAGTAATATCTGACTTTCACTTTGAACTTGTTCTTCATATTGTTGATTGCCTTTGGGTAGCGTAGTTAATAAAAGATTTAAAAATCATATATTTGGGGTCCAATACCTCTAGATTCAAAGCTTTCTCTAAGCCTAGCACATCTTCAAGAAAACAAAATACACAGGATTCTTTTCCTCCTTTCTTTCCATTTCCCCTCTCTTACCATCCTTCCCTTGTAACCATCCTATGTTCCTTCCCCTCTACCTTGCTTCATTCTTGTTTCTTTCCTTCCTTCGTCATATTTTCTACTTACACATCCTTTCCTTTATCCATCCATACATTCCAAATCCTTTACCAAGATTATATTATATAATAGGCTCTGTGATAGAAATGTATTTAGGTGAATAAGAAAACCCAACTGATTAACAGAAAGACATTGTTAGACAGTGTAATGTTCTCTAATTGTGTGGGAGTCATTTCAAGAAAAAAATCCATGTAGAGGAAAATAATAGAGGGAATAATTACCTGAAGCATGAGTAAGATTTTACTGCTGAAATTAAAAAGGCAGGCATGTGTGAAAGGAAAAAAAGTAAAGGCATGGAGGAGGGAACACGAAGACTCAAACATATTGCTGGTCCTCTGCAGCTCTCCTTTTTGTCTCCTTTAATATTTTCCAGAGAAATGACAGTGAAAAGACTCCTCTGTTTTAATGGTATAATATTATTTGTCATATAAATACTATATAACAAATTAAAATGGATTGCAGTCTAGTATACTGAAGCTCACGTTGATTTTGGTATCTGAGCGTTCAGTTTGCTTTCTGAAACTTTCATAAGAATTTTGAAGTCAAATGCAATGATATTAGGGTTTCAAATTTAATCATAAAAGAGCAAGTTGTTTTATATTAATGTGGTTCCGCTGCTAATTCCCATATTCCTATCCTTTCACCAACAGTGGTCCCATTTTTGTTGATGTGCTGTGACTGTGGAGGTGCCCCTGGTGGGGGAGCTGGCTTTGAGCCTGTCCCCGAATGTTCAGATGGAGCAATTCACTCATGGGCAGTAGAAGGCCCACAGCCGCCTCCCGTAGTAAGTGCTAACTTGTAAGAAATGGCCTTTGGTAGTCCCCGAAACTCAGCCTCATGCACATGAACCCAGATGCGTGCGATCACTCATAGTCTGTGCTATTCTTCGTTCTGGGATAGCCCGTGTGGAAAATGAAGAGAACTCAAAGGTGCATCCACAGTAGATGGCAGTAACCAGGAAAGGCTTTCTAAAATGAAGTGCAGGTTTTAAATGCATTTCAGAAGTTTTGAAAATAATATTCTTTCAGAATCCGAGTCTATTTTGAGAACCAACCCAATATATAAGGGTAGACAGAAAAGAGCCACTATAAATGGGGACATGTTTCTTGTCTTTTAGGATGTGACCACTGTCTGTGTACCACCCATACCCCCTGATAATGCAAATCTAATTGAATGCATTGACACCTCAGGTAAGAAGGTTTTGTTTCGTCTTTTTAATTTTAATAGCTCAAATGACTAAGAAGGAATTCTGTTCTGTCTTTGCATACCTTACTATTTCTCGATTATCTTGTCTTTAAAATTGTTTCTGTCATTCATTTTTAAATGACTAATTCACAAATCAAATGGTAAGGGAAAAACCTATAGGAATTATTATTCTTACAAGTCGAATTTTTAAAATCTTCCTCAATCATCAGAGAGTACTTGGGAGATGACTCTGTTAGGACCTCTATAAGTAGGAGAGAAGAACCACAAGTCAATTCTGTTCCAGGTTTTCTGTCTAATAGAGCAAAAGTTATTTACCAAAAAAAAAAAATACAGCTGACCCTTGAACAGCACAGGTGTTAGGGATGCTGATTCCCATCCAGTCAAAAATACAAGTATTAACTTTTGACTCCCCCAAAACTTAACTACTACTTAACTACTGGATGCTTTACTGTTAACATAAACAGTCAGTTAACACATAGTTTGTATATCATATATATATATATGATATATATATATATATATATATCATATATATATAAAATACCGTATTCTTACAAGAAAAGTAAGTTGGAGAAAAGAAATTGCTATTAAGAAAATCATAAGGAGAAAAACATTTCTATTCCTGAACTGTAGCCATGAAAATAAATATATGCATTCAAACTCACTCTGACTTTTTATTTTATTTTATTATATTATGTTAATCACCATACAGTACATCCCCAGATTCCGATGTAAAGTTT
>NW_023234215.1:627529-654664 GCF_002007445.2 Ailuropoda melanoleuca | reverse complement strand
CTGTTGCTGTTCCAGCTTCTTGAGGTGAGAATATAGAAACTGCATTTTAGATTTTTCTATTCTTTTGAAACTCACTCTGACTTTAGCTGCTATCATGACAAAGAAAAAAACTGCATCCATTCTCAGCATGAGCATAAAGTTGACCTGAAAAGATTTGTCCCATTTCTCAAATTAGAAGGATGAAACAGTATCAGAATCTCTCCAAGTTCTCGGCTGAGGCCATGTGCAGGGGGTGAGTTTCTCCTTGCACACGGTTCACCAAGACTCTAACGATAATACGCCTTAAAACAGGGGTCTAGACCAGTTAGCAGGCAGAAACAAGGGAACAATTCGAATTTCACAGCAAGGGCATAGCTACCACGCTAAAAAAAAAAAAAAATTGAACTTTTTATATCTTTGAGAACAGTTGTACTGTTTTTGCCTTTTCTCAGAGTAAACAGTTAGTGATTCTCTTCTTTTTCTCTCAGTCTTTTTCAAGCTTGTTACCATTACTTTCCTACTCTGAACTCTTTAAAATAGGAGAGGCATACGAATGTTTGTAGGACTGCACCTTACTCAAAGTACTAGACACACTGGCCTCTAAAACCTATTTCTCTTCCCGATGTGTTAATGACATCGACATCCTCCCTCAAAAGCAGCAACCCCGGTTGACTCTTCTATCTCCCTATTCTTGGCACCCAGCCCATTCTCAAGACTTGTCAAATCATCAAATCCATCAGGATTTACTTATGCATCTATCCCCTCACTTCATCTACAAGCCTTTACACAAATCTGGCACCAGAGTCATAAAAGGATGAAAAACCCACTGTCCCTAAGAATCAAGATCTTTAAAATATTAAAGCCATGAGGCACCTACCCCACTGTCAATGCTTTCCCTATCCACGGCTCTTTCATAGTCTGAGCCATCATTTTGTCCAACTTGCCTCGAATATGGTAACAGGTTTCTCGTCACCCGTCACATCCAAGTGAAAACCCAAGATTTCCGTGCAAACCTTTCCCCTCACCACAGCCGTGGCTTCTCCTCCAAAAGCCAGTGGTTCTCGGGTCTTGCTCTGGATGCCTGTGCTTCTAAAGTGTTGGGAGTATTCTTATACTATTTAACTTTTAGAATTTGGGTATTCCCCCAAACCCCCTCAATTTGAAATCAAACTCACTAAAGCATAGGTTTTTATAACCTCTGTGCAGCCCCCCTCTTCCAGCATGACACATAATTAGCAACCAATAATTAACATCAAACAACTAACAAATTAACAAACTGATTAATAATATTTTGAACTCAATATTGTATTCATAAGCGCTTTATGTATCACCTTTATTTTACTTCAATGAAGAAACCATACATTGTAGAAAGTTATTCACTTTTTGTCTACAATACACTATAGAAAGTAAACTTAATTTTATCAACACTTTTAGGGGTTTACACAAATGAGTATGGTGGCAGAGAAATGCAAGATCTGGGAGGAGGAGAAAGAACAACAGGATTTGAACTAACAGAAGGAGTTAAAACATCAGGAGTACCTGAGATATGTCAAGAATATTCTGGAACATTAAGAAGAAATTCTATGAGAGAATGTAGAGAAGGAGGTCTGAATATGAACTTCATGGAAAGCTACTTCTGTCAGGTAAGCTCTCAAGCGCCATGCCTTCCTCTCCATCCTGTGCCTCTGGCTGTACTCCAGGCTGCCACTATTTCTCAACAGGGCTTTGGCAGATTCCCAGCCTCTAGTCCATGCCTGACAATCATACTGCTGCTGGATAAAATTTCTATAATTCTGAACTGATCACTTTATTCCTCTACTTAAAAATAGCCACTGGTTCCCAGCTCTATTTGTCCAAAGCAATGAAGTCTAAATTCCTTAATAAGAAAATTAAGATTATTCATAAAATGATCCCTTCCCTTATCTCCAATTACTCCTTACCACCAGCCCCACATGCCAAGTGTCTTTGCCTCATTCACACCATGCCTTTGCCTATGCTGTGCCCCTCCCAGGATGCTTTTATCCATCATCTCTTTCATAAACTCCTATTCGTCTTTGAAGAGTCTATTCAAATATCACTGCCTCTCTGTACCTTTTACTTGTAACCCTCACATCCAAAATAGAACTGATGTTTCTTTATCTGCATTTCTGTAGTGCTCTGTGTATAGACTTTATAGAACCTATCATTGATAAAATATGTTTATATGTCTACCGTGGTTTTTAGTGCCTTGTCCATATGTTCTCTACATCATGTTGCCAGCACCTAGCTCAGTTCCGGGCACACAGTAAACATTCAGTAAGTATGGATTCAAGAGCCATACCACACTTCCAGAATATTCTAAGAACCAGCAAGAATTAATTTTGCCATCCTCGGGTAGAGACAGAATTGTCTGTGGCTACACACCATATGATACTTAAGCCTTCAGGGATTTCCTATCTCTGAAACTGTCTCTGATAGATCTATGTCCTTCTACATTCTGACCTAAAATACCTTCTTTGACTCTTCTATTGGTTTAGAGGGTAGCTGATACCTTGAAAAAAACACTGATAAAAGCCTTTCAAATAGCAGTAGATAATAGTAAGAGATCTATTACTGAATCCACAGGAATGCTTCCTATCCATGTCCCTACAAATGCATGTTATTTTCATGAAAAGTACAATTCTGCCTCAAAACTTTTGCACCGTGCAGCTCCTTCTGCCCAGGACATTCTATGTACTTTCCTCACCCTGCTGCTTTATTCTTCCCTCTGATCAAACATCACTTTATGAGATGCTGTCCTTGGCCCCTCTTTCCCCTCACCTTGTACTTACCACCTGCTGACAAATATGTTCATGTATTGTCTGTCTCGTCCTACTAAAAGGTAAGCCATATGAGAGAGAGACTTCACCTGCTTTTGTTCACTACTGCATTGCCAAGTTCCTAATAGAGTGTCTGGCAAATAGTAAGGATTCAAAAATATTTTGGAATGAAATGGCAAAATGACTTGGTTTGCTAATAAAGGTATTTCTGATACTTAACCTGAAAGTCTACAAACCAATATTATGAACTACAAAAATGAAATAAAAGGGCACATGTTTGGGGCACCGGGGTGGCACAGCTGGTTGAGCATCCAACTCTTGGTTTCAGCTCAGGTCATGATCTCAGGGTTGTGAGATGGAGCCCCACGTCAGGCTCTGCGTTCAGTGGGGAATCTGCTTGAGATACTCTCTCCCTCTTCCTCTGCCCCTCCTGCTCATGCTCGCTCTCTGAAATAAATAAATGAATCCTAAAGAAAAAAAGTG
Source organism: Ailuropoda melanoleuca (assembly GCF_002007445.2). Taxonomy (NCBI): domain Eukaryota; kingdom Metazoa; phylum Chordata; class Mammalia; order Carnivora; family Ursidae; genus Ailuropoda; species Ailuropoda melanoleuca. The sequence continues at coordinate 651,404 of NW_023234215.1, read as the reverse complement.
CACATGTCTGTGGGCTTTAACTTTGAATTGAAGGAGATCCTATTTTTAAAAACTTTCAGTTCTGAATCCAAAAATGGCATAGACCCAGAGTCAAATGTTCTGTTGTTTTGCTGAAAAAGCCACATTGAAATAAATCTTCACAGAACCACCAAATTCACTACATGGAGGAAGGAAAGTGCAATCCTGAATGAACCCAAATCAACTGTGAGCCACCTTTTTTATACAAACCATAAAAAAAGAAGAAGAAGAAAAGAAAACCCCCCATGATTTGGTGTATTTCATGTTCAGTATTTTTAAGTACCTCCTTCTAAAATAATTCATGTGATTTTTTGCATGTGTTTTTGTATCCAAAGTGTACTATGATGAGGGAAGTCCATTTAAATAAATTTTAAAAATCAAAATGTATTAACAGGATTACAGTTAAAATAATTTCTAATCAAATTCTTCCAAGAAATTATATAATGATTTTTAATGCATCTCTAGGAGAGGTTAGAATTTTGTCTTATATATTCATCTTTGGTAATGCCCCAGAAGAAAAAAAAAATGATAAAGACTTCTATTATTGCTAAATATGTGTTCATAATCTCATTTTCTCTTTCCTCTGCAAATCCAGAAAGCATATGCCTATGCAGATGAAGATGAAGGACGCCCATCCAATGACTGTTTGCTCATATATGACATTGAAGGTGTAGGTTCCCCTGCTGGCTCCGTGGGTTGTTGTAGCTTCATTGGAGAAGACGTGGATGACAGCTTTTTGGACACACTGGGGCCTAAATTTAAGAAGTTGGCAGATATCAGCCTGGGAAAAGAAGTTGAACCATATCCAGACCCTGATCCCTCTTGGCCACCTGAGAGCACCGAACCGATTTGCCCTCAGCAGGGAACAGAGCCCATCAGTGGTGGACACCCACCCATCTCCCCACATTTTGGCACCACCACAGTCATTTCTGAGAGCACCTACCCCTCAGGACCTGGTGTACAGCATCCTATGCCTATTCCTGATCCTCTGGGCTATGGTAATGTCACTGTGACCGAGTCTTACACCACCTCTGGCACTCTGAAGCCCTCTGTCCATGTTCATGATAATCGACACGCATCAAACGTAGTGGTGACCGAGAGGGTTCTAGGCCCAATCTCTGGCACTGATTTGCATGGAATGTTAGAGATGCCTGACTTGAGAGATGGGTCAAACGTTATAGTCACAGAAAGAGTAATAGCACCAAGTTCAAGTCTACCCACCTCTTTGACCATGCCTGATCCTAGAGAGTCATCAAATGTGGTAGTGACAGAAAGAGTAATCCGACCAGCTTCTGGCATGATGGGCAATCTAAGTATACACCCTGAGTTATCAAATACCCAAAATGTGATTGTGACAGAGAGAGTTGTTTCTGGCTCTGGCATAAGTGGAATTAGTGGCCCAGCTGGGATGAGCGGAGGCAGTGGCCTGGTTGGCAGTGCAGGTGGAGTAAGTGGTGGTGGCATGGGGCTGAGCAGCCTGGGGGGAGGTGGGGGCCTGAGTAGTGGCATGGGGGGCACAGCAACCATTGGTCACATGAGGAGCTCCTCTGACCATCACTTTAGCCAGACTCTTGGATCTGCCTCCCCTAGTACAGCCCGAAGTCGAATCACAAAGTACAGTACAGTACAATACACGAAGTAGCCAGGATCCCAACACACTTGTTCTCAGTAGTGGTGATTTAGATTCAACTCCCACCACCAAAAAACTAACAGTGTGATTTAAGATGCACAACCTGGTGCTAAGTAACTGTGGAGTGAGGTGAAAAACCACAATGAGAAAAACAGATGGAATGAAACAGTGTTGTTGGGCAAGAGCTCTCCTTAGCATTTGTAAATTTTTTTCTTCCATTAATAGTAATGTAATCATGACAGTGAATTAAAACCTGAGACAGGGTCTTCTTTGTGCCTGTATGGCCTGTAGGGTCTTCTTTGCTTCTGTGTGGCCAGTCCTGTACCTCCAGCACATGGAATAAATTAAACTCAGTCATGCAAAAGCACTGGCCTTAAGATGGCTATTGGCACCATTCTCCTTGCTCTGTTTTGATTTGCCATGTAGCTCAGGCAATATTCAAAAAGGACTAAACATGTAATATGAGCTCACATATGCAGGAAGAATTTGAAATATGTGCCAAGTACCTGGGCAATTTCACAGATAATAGAAATAAAAATCCAATCATATATTCAGACCATAATTAACCATTAAAGAAAACAAATATGGCTACACAACCCAGTTCACAGGCCACCAAGCACTCCTACCCTAATAATTGCACTAGATAAAATAAACCTCAAATTAGGAAATGTTTCCTGGGAGGAAATTTCCATAAGAGAATGGCAATAGGGTGAGATTCATTTGGGGAAAATTGACAATGTCTGAACCTGAATCTTGAGAAGGGGCTTCAGTTAAATTTCCTATGGTGTCAAGGAGTTTTCTGATTCTAGTTTGTGTTTAGTAGTGGATGCAGTATTTATGAATATTGCATGCCGGTGAGGTTGCAGGATATCACACTCATTTTTTTCCTTATCACTGTGGCTCTGACCTAACAGTGTAAACTTGCCAAGTGTACTTTTCTGACTGAAGCAAGTGACACCTGACCTGGTTGTCATCCCTAATGGTAAATTACCTTCCAAAGAAGCAGATGGAAATCACATTGTATTTTCAGATGTGTATTTAGTAAGTGTTATTCATCCATATCCAGCTCTTTATTATACATCACTGAAGTTAAAATAATTTACCTAAGCTGAGCTGTGAAAAAAAAAAAAAAACCTGCAGTATGGTTAAGCTTTGGGGGAATTTTTTTTAAGGGAATCTAAAAAAAGTTTTTAGAACATGTAAAATGTTTAATGGGAAAAGTTAGAATTGTTCTGTAAAGTAATACCGTACTATTAGCTTTAATTGAGTTTAGCACTTTTTTAAACAACCCTCTGCTGCTATTTTAAAGGGGTCAACTAATAACTTTTAACAGAGTTGATGGTATTGTGTTAACACAAATGAAATTGTACTAGACAACCCCATAGCCTTACTCTATCTCACTCCCTAACTAAATTTTCTCACTAGAATAAATCTTACATTCCTGATTTGATTTGTCAATAAGCTCTTGGCTTATACAATGCTCCAATTTATAGATAGTTCCCAAATTATATAGTATGATATATTTTTCTAGCTTCAAAATTTAATAATGTATTATTTATGATATGTCATTTCTATGTGTTTGCTATATAGTATTTCCTGGTTTAAAAAAATCTCTAAATAGAATCAAAGCATTCTTAGGGGTAAATTTACTATGGCAAAGTAGAGGAATTTTTTTCTCTTTTCTAAATTCAGTGTTAATATGAGCTCACTAAAGTGAAACTGGATATGACAAAATCTTTTAAGGATTATTCCCCGCCAATTACTCAAATTTCCCAGGGTGTTACAAGATCAAAGAATAGTCATTCAACTTCCAACACTTATCAAAGGGGGCTAGGGAGTGAACTATTTTATTAGAGCTATTTTGCTCTATGTTACAGCAGATGATGTCAATATTTTCAAAGCCACAATATACATCTTATTTTATGTCTGTAGACTATGTGAAATTTTGATAGTCTGTAGCATGTCCAAATGCAGAGGTATAAATAAAGTCATTCACAGGGACTCCTTCTTTTATTTCTTTCTCTCCCATTTGGAGAGGGGGGTTCCATTAATGATGGATAATCTTTACAGAAATAAAGTCAAAAGGTATTTATTGAAATACATTTGAGTATGCTGGACCCAGGAGTTTGAAGGAATAAAAATAACTATTAGTTAATTCATTAATGGGAATGGTATTTGACCACAAGTAGCTTATGTATCACTTTGACTTATCATCAGAAGTGTTCTTTAAAGACTCCGGATATCTTCCAAAAAAGGTTTTTAAGTTGTCTAACAAATGCCAGAGTGACCATCTTCAATAACTGTTGTTATTAAGATTGATTAGTAAAAAACCATGGAAGATATAAAAAGTGACAGTATTAGTTGTCAATCCTCCCAGAAAGATACTCTCAAATAAATTTTTTGTCAGGATTATACACTGATGTTTTAACTCTTTATTCTTAAATTTTAAAATTATCTTTTTAAGATACAACCCTCACAATCATTTAAAGGCATGTCATTTTTTCAATAAACAACCTTTGGGCAGAAATCAATTCTTCTCTCTAAATCTTTTACTCCAACTCATGGACCTTAGGTCATTCTACAGACCTAAGATATGGAAATTATTTTATAAGTAGTTATAATTCAAATATATATTGCAAGCTGAATCTCAGATCAACATGCTCTTAACAAAAGGGAGAAGGAAGAAATAGTAATTTAAATGTTATGTGTATATAGTTTGAAAACAAAGTGTTTAATGCTTATAAAACATCTGATGTTATAAAGAGGTGGTCTTTAGGGTAAAAAAATTAGTGTATCATAAATACTTTATAATTTAATATAACCAAAATACCATCTTGAGCTAATTTTGACATTGAATTCCAGATATATCTGCTACATCTTATTAGCCTCTATGTATATTGCCTGATGTAACTATGTGCACTAAAGATCTGCAGAAAAATTATCTATCTGGAGATACAGACAGGCCTTCATCTGGATATCTCTTCTACATTGATGTATAGTTTTTAGCCTTATAATCTCCATTCAATGTAATTTCCTGACAGAATTTTAATTATATAGCTTCAAAAATTACATATTCGCTCTAACTGAATGTTTTTAGTTATATACACAATTCATTTCTGAATTTATACCAACATCTGAAGGTCAACCAGGGTATAACACATATGATACCCTCTGACTAGAGTAGGAAATAAAAGGTTTTATAATCATTGGCTGAAATAGCCAATATAGGAAAAACATTTGAAACCCAAAACAAATTTCTAGAAGTATTTGCCACATTTTCCCATGCCTATTTAATAAATTCTAACCTTTTGTAGGATTTCCAGTATTTTAAAGACTTACTTCCCTTTGCTCTGCAATACATCAGTCCACGTAGATTACTAGTCCCCATGAAATAGAATCTGCCTCTCAGTTCTAGATTGTTCAATTTATGTTAGGACAAAAGCATGAATAGATAAACCTATTAACCTTCAAAGAATTTTGAAACAAGAAATAATCTATTGTTTAACTGTCTGTATTCCTTCCATTTAGTTATATTTGAATTACTGAACACTTTATCATCAAGTGGTACCTAGTCTAACTTATTTTTCTTTTGCTATTTTACAAGTATTTTTAAACTCTGATATTCATCTTTGGTGATGTTTAAAACAAGGTGCTTTTTTCAGATTTCGGTATAAAACTCTTGGCTTATTTGGGTGCTAGTTCCTTACTTGGTCCTCCGTTGGCTCTTTTAAGTTGGTTTGTAATTTCCGAAGGCTTATGTTTACAGCAATAAAATGATTGGTATGCTTCCATTCTCTTTTCTGAATGGTAAAGGTGGGGAGGTTTAGACTGTAAGGAATAAGTAGAGGCTATCAAATCTAATGATTATTTTCAGTCCAGATGAGGGAAGAAATACTTATTTTATTTTCACACTGTTAAAACTTATTTTCATTTTCCATTTTCTAGCTCTTTTTTTTTTTTTTTTCAGTGTTTACCGAGACACCTCCTCTCCAGAGTGCTTCCCAGCAGGGTCTGAGCACAGGCTTGGGCAGCCCCACACAAATACATAAATGATAAATAGTTTGGATTTTCAACATCCGTTGGATACTTTTAGAATCATTATGCTTTCATTTTCCTCTCTTTCCTACTCTAATGTGTATTTTTGTTTACACAAGCATTATATTTGTTTTAAAATGGATTTTCTTCTTATTTGCTTTTCAAATCATGCCCTTTCATCTTTATTGGGGGTACACCACCTTTTTGTTCTCCAATGCCACTTTTAGAACATGATCAACTTCATCTTACACAAAACCTTACCCTTTTCAGACTCTTGTGAACCTCTTGTCTCCCTCTCTTCTGCTTGTGTCATTCCCTGACCTCCCAACAAGGTCCTCACTTTTACTGAAGACTCATAGTCTGGCCCACAGTCCACTGTGACCTTTCCAATTCTGGAGGGCATTCACAGGAACTCAAGTGACCCCATGGGTGAGGTAGCTGACACCTGGAATTCTCAGTTCTCAGACCTCCATTCTCCCCATCCCCCCTCAGTAGGGCAGTTTCCTGGATGCCTGTTTCAGTCTTCCCAGCCTTGAACGCTTCCTCCTTCTCCTTCCATCTCACGTGCTTGTGTATTCTGATTGCACGGTTCCTCCACTTCATCAAAGCTTCCTTGTTCTGACTCCTCCTGCTTTCCACTACCTGCCACCCCCTTTCCTCCATGTCTAATCAAACTTCATGAGTTCAAATATGCTGCCTCTTGGTGAATGCCTTCGAACTCCTTGCCCTGCTCTCCATTCTGTCCTCACAGAAACAGCAGAAAAAGTGCTTTAAGGGAATTGACTTTTTTTTTTTCATTTTGAGTACTCAGTCTCAAATCTCAGGTTAATATAAAATGCTTCCCCACAATCCTACCTACTTCTCCGATAGACCTCCCATCTCATTATACTAGGTCACTATTCCACACCTTCTCTGTCCTCTTCAGAGCACGCTCATCAGCATGCTCCCTGGAGCTACTGCCTCATTTTTTGTCTGTTTTACCCAACTTCTTAAGACTCATATATGTGCCTTCTTTATTTTCCCATATGCTATCAAACTTCAATTCCATCCCATCAGTCTGCCAGAATGGCCCTTGTCAAGTTTGTCTAAGACCTACAGATTGCCAAACACAAGGTCTACTTTTCTATCCTCATCTTTCTTAACCTCTGGGGAGAATCTGAAAAAAGTAACTATTCTCTCTTCCCTGCAACACTTTTCTTTCTTGGCTTTTATATCATCCTTTCAAAATATAGCTTACATTTCATTGGCCACTCTCTTATTTTCTTTTGTTTCTTTCCCTTCTACCCAATGATTAAATGGTGATGTTCCCCCTAAAGTTTGGTCCCATTCCCTCTGCTCTTAACACTCTATACTGTCTCTATGAGACCTCATTGAAGACCCACTTAAAATGTTCAAAATTAAACACACTTGGGCCCCCCAAACCCCCCCAAAAATATGACCCCACCAATCCATTGTTCAAGACAGAAACTAAATATTCCTTCTTGATTTCATCCCTTTCCTCACATCCCCCTCCTTCATTTGACCCATTAGTAATTGCTAATGACTTTGACTGGTTCTATAACCAAAATATAGCTCAGGACATCCAATAGCTTCCATCCCCATCCACCCAACTAGAACTGTCTCTTAAGTAGTCTCTCTACTTCCATACTGGCCTTCTTCAAAAATTTTCTACAGAGGAGTCTATGTGGACTTCTAAAATGTATATTAGGTTAAGCCAATCCTCTATTTTAAGGATTTTAATGGATTTCCATTAGATTATATTCAAATTTCATTATGAAGTGTCTTGAAAAAACTCCAGCAAAATAAACACAAATGGAGCATATTAAATTGGTCCAAAAGTTTGAAAATGAGCCAATTTCTGGGCATATACTTAGTGACTGAGTTCTAATAAGACAAACTCTAGCTGACTCTTACTTTTCCTAATTTTAAAAACAAAACTTAATTATGAGAAAATTGGTATAGCCCCATCTGCTCTGTGCCTATGTGCTAGTCATCCCTCCTTGTATAAAACCTAGGGGGAAGAGCATACTATGCAAAGAAATCTACAGATTTAATGTAATCCTTATCAAAATACCAATAATATTTTTCACAGAACTAGAACAAATAATCCTAAAATTTGTATGGAATCACAAAAGACTCCAAAGGAATCTTGAGAAAGAAAAACAAAACCAGAGGTATCACAGTCCCAGATTTCAAGATATACTACAAAACTGAAGTAATCAAACAGTATGGTACTGGCACAAAAATGAATACATAGATCAATGGAACAGAGAACCCAGAAATAAACCTACAATTATATGGTCAATTAAACTTTGACAAAGGAGGCAAGCAAGTGGGAAAAAGACAGTTTTTTCAACACAAGTGTTGGAAAAAACTGGACAGCTATATGCAAAAGAATGAGACTGGACCACTTTCTTACACCATACACAAAAATAAATTCAAAATGGATTAAAGACCTCAATGTGAGACCTAAAGGCATAAGAATCCTAGAAGAAAAGACAGGCAGTAATTTCTCTGACATTGGCGGTAGCAACATTTTTCTGGATGTGTCTCCTGTGGCAAGGGAAACAAAAGCAAAAATAAACTACTGGGACTTCATCAAAATAAAAAGCTTCTGCACAGCAAAGGAAACAATCAACAAAACTAAATGACAACCTACTGAATGGGAAAAGATATTTGCAAATGACATATCTGATAAAGGGTTATTACCCAATATATAAAGAATTTATATAACTCAACACCAAAAAAATACAAATAACACAATTTAACAATGGGAAGAAGACAAGAACTGATATTTCTCCAAAGAAGACGTACAGATGGCCAACAGACAAATGAAAAGATGCTCAGCATCACTTATCATCAGGGAAATGCAAATCAAAACCGCAATGAGATATCACCCCACATCTGGCAGAACAACTAAAATAAAAAAACACAAGAAACAACAAGTATTGACAAAGATGTGGAGAAAAAGGAACCTTTATGCACTGTTGGTGAGAATACAAATTGGTTCAGCCACTCTGGAAAACAGTATGGCGGTTCTTCAAAAAATTAAAAATAGAATTACCATATAATCCAGTAATTCCACTACTGGCTGTTTACTCAAAGAATACAAAAACATTAATTTGAAAAGATACATGCATCTCTATGTTTACTGTAGCATTATTTACAATAACCGAACTATGAAAGTGGCCCAATGTCCATTGAAAGATGAATGGATAAAGACTATGTGGTATATATGTATATACAATGGAATATTATTCAGCCATAAGAAAGAATGAAATCTTACCATTTTCAACAACATGGGTGGACCTAGATGGTATAATGCTAAGTGAAATAAGTCAATCAGAGAAAGACAAATACCATATGATTTCACTCATATGTGGAATTTAAGAAACAAAACAAACAAAGAAAAAAAAAAGAGACAAACAAGAAAACAGACTCTTAAATATAAAGAACAAACAGGTGGTTGCCAGAGGGGTGGGTGCGGGATGAGTGAACTAGGTGAACAGATTAAGAGTACTCTTATTACAATGAACACCACACAATGTATAAAATTGTTGAATCACTATATTGCATGCCTGAAACTAAAATAACACTGTATGTTAGTTATACATGAATTAAAATAAAGTAAAAATAAATAAATAAAATAAAACCTAGGGGGAAGAGCCCTTGCCTCAAGAACTTTCCCACAACTGCTCAAAATGTCAGGCTCTAATTCTTGTCAAAGGTCATATCTGGGGGCACTTGTGTTAGTCAGTTAAACATCTAACACTTGATTTCTGCTGAGGTCATGATCTCAGGGTCATGAGATTGAACCCTGCATTGGGCTCTGCACTCAGTGAGTAGGGAGTCCGCTTCTCGCCCTCTCCCTCTGTCTCTCCCCCGACTCATGCACACACACTCCTGTTCTCTCTCTCAAATAAGTAAATAAATCTTAAAAAAAGAGGGGGAGGAGCATATCTGGTTGGGCTTAGAATGTAATTTGTCACAGTTTTCAGTGGAAAATCCTTTGCTGTGTTCAAATTAATAGATTATCTTTTTCAAAATATACAGCAGTTTCTACTTGATAAATTACTGACCTGGGCTTCTCAATTTGTTTTGATCACATCTGAGGTTGGGTTTACCAAGAATTAGACCCTGAGAAACAGGATTTGTGGGCAATCTGAGGGAGAAGGAGATGGATGTAAAGGAACACTGGTAAGTAAATGCTAAATGAAATAGAGAAGGGAAAACAGCCAATAGAGGCCAATTATACCCATGAGCAATTGAAGCTCAGCCCTCCTGGGGAAAATGTTGGAAGTCAGTGTAATGCATGCACTGCAGAGATAAACCAACTCAGAAATGGGGGAGACCATGTATTTAGACAACAGGAACCATCAGTTCAGAGTCAAGGACGACCTATGCCTGCTGCACAGGTGGGCATCATATAGCAAATATGCTACTAGCAAGAAACAAAATGACCTGATTTCACAGTCCTTTCCTCAACATCCCACTGTAAATAAGAATGGATCATAAGTTAATATATTGATAAACTGGATAATCAAACCTGGTGGTGTAAAATAGGAAAGTCTTCAAGTCCCCCTTGTCATTAATTTGTACCTTTATAATATTATATGATTCATGTTAATTAGATGCCTGTCCCTGTAAAGTGCTTAGACATATAATCATTCTCCTATAAGAGATGACTTAGCTTTACTGTTACAAACTTAGGAGTGACCTTAACAGATAATTGATTTGGATGCCTATTTACTGCTAGAAAGAAGGGTCATGAGTTCATTAAAGTCATCATTTTTTGTATACACAGCCCAACATTTTAAAAGCTTATTTCCAGGGGCGCCTGGGTGGCACAGCGGTTAAGCGTCTGCCTTCGGCTCAGGGCGTGATCCCGGCGTTATGGGATCGAAGCCCCACGTCAGGCTTCTCTGCTATGAGCCTGCTTCTTCCTCTCCCTCCCCCTGGTTGTGTTCCCTCTCTCGCTGGCTGTCTCTATCTCTGTCGAATAAATAATAAAATCTTTAAAAAAAAAAAAAGTAAAAGCTTATTTCCAATAATAGCATGTCATTTCACTCAGTTTCTAAGACATGTTCTTGCACCTGGCTTATTTTAAAAGGTACATCAAAAATTGTATTGTCATTATTTGGATATGGAAGCAATTAAATAACAAATTTTGAATTAATGTGGGATACACAGAGGTCAGCACAGCAACAAACAGAAACTCAATCATTATTTGTTGAATGCATACATAAATACAATCCATTCACTACTCAACTTTTCTAAAATCCATTCTTGCATTGACAGTCTATATAAGAACTGAACCCCCAGATTACACTATATTGCTTGTCAGATTCCATCATTCCTAATAGGACTTCTCCTTATAAATTATTCTTTAACCTGATGATTCCTCTTGAAAATGAGGGACAATATAATTTAATTTTGTTAGATTGTAAAATATATTTTGACCAATTGTCTTAAATATGCTCTGGGAAAAGATTAGATATATAAAAATTTAGATCTTACTAGGATGTAGTTGGAATTAAAGGGTAAACTAAAAAGTAGTTTCTTTTCTTTTTTTTTTCTTTAAGATTTTATTTATTTATTTGACGGAGAGTGAGACAGCCAGCGAGAGAGGGAACACAAGCAGGGGGAGTGGGAGAGGAAGAAGCAGGCTCCCAGAGGAGGAGCCCGATGCGGGGCTCAATCCCAGGACCCCGGGATCATGCCCTGAGCCGAAGGCAGATGCTTAATGACTGAGCCACCCAGGTTCCCCTATTTTCAAATATAACTAAACATTTTTCAAGTGGAAAATATTTGGAAAATAGAGTCCAAAAAAAGTTGAGATGAAAATGTGGCTTTCTTCATATGACAAAGGTCATGGTGGAATTGAAAAGTGTTCCCAGAACTCTGTAAGTTTGATAAAACAACAAGCAGAAACTCAATAATTATTTGTTGGATACATAAATAAATGAGATCCATTCACTATTCAAATTTTCTAAAATATGGCGCACCTGGGTGGCTCAGTCGTTAAGCGTCCGCCTTTGGCTCAGGGCGTGATCCCAGCAGTCTGGGATGGAGCCCCACATCAGGCTCCTCCTCTGGGAGCCTGCTTCTCCCTCTCCCACTCCCCCTGCTTGTGTTCCCTCTCTCACTGGCTGTCTCTCTCTCTCTCTGTCAAATAAATAAAAATAAATAAATAAATAAATAAATAAATAAAATCTTAAAAAAAATTTTTTTTTCCTAAAATATATCATCAGATAGATTAAATCAAATCTTTGTAGAAGTTCAGGCCTTTCCATATGCTGCTCTCTGGGAGAATAAATAAAGGTATTTCCTCTCCTGTTGAAAGAATATCTTAATAGATAACCCTGCAGCTTAGATGAAAGGTATCTCAAAATAACTATGCATCTTTGCTTTCCACTCATGACCAATAAACAATTTTTGAGCTAGTACCCTGATTGCTAGGTAAGTGGAGGGCATTTAGAGAGAATATGAACTTTACAGTTATTCTGCAATGGAAAAATCTCCCCATGGCAAATTAATAAATTAATATTTTGCTTCATAAATCATCTTCTATAAACATGATTATTGAACACCAATCACCAGGAAAACTAATCTACTTTCAATATAAGGATGCAAATAATCTGAGGCTAGAAAGTTTGACTGTAAAGCTTGACAGCCACTCAGGCGCCTCTAATGAACCAAATTTTTAAAAAGATATATAACATATTTTGGGGCATCTGGGTGGCTCAGTCGGTTAAGCAGCTGCCTTCTGCTCGGGTCATGATCCCAGGGTCCAGGGATCCACCCCACATCAGCTCCCTGCTCAGCGGGGAGTCTGCTTCTCCCTCTGCCTCTGCCACTCCCCCACCCCCCGCTTGTGCTCTCTCATGCTCTCTCTCTGTCAAATAAATAAATAAAATCTAAAAAACAAAAAAATAAATAAAAATAAACTTTCTCAAAAGAGATATATAATATAATGTATTTTAAAAATCATTAAAACCAAAGTGAAGATTAAGAGCCAATTAAATAGAATAAAATTTCAAATACAGGTACAAATGTGTCAGAAATTATTGTGCTATAAACTAAAGGAGTAAGCAATAAGGAAAACCATATTTATTGACTGTCACTAAAAATTAAATATTAGTAAATAGAAAAAAATAGCATATCTACAGCTAATGCCATATGCTTTAATAAATGGCAAGTCTGTTACAGACGTATACACTCTAGAAATGAGGAAGAAAGAATACTAGTCAAAGAGAGTGTACTATGTGCCAGTTTCTCTACATAAATGTATCTAATTTAACTCCCAAAATCTACCAGGGAAGGAAATAGATGAGGTAATTGCAATTTACAGAGATAAATTAATGCACTCATAGAAACAAACCAAGTTAGTGAACTTTCTGGAATTTGAACCAGATCTGCATCTTTATCCATTTTAATCTGCTGCACTAGCATTACACATTTATCTTAACTATAAATAGATAATTCTATAAGCATGACAAACTAGAAGTTATAATTAGGGATAAACTACATAAATAAAATAAACTACATAAATAAAATTAAATTCTACATGACAAAAGCTAACAGATGTGATAATAACACATTCTTTCAAGATCTAGTGATGTAAGCAAGCTATAGAATTATCAGAAAACATTCTTCAAGGAACCAGTTCCACATTACTGGTCAGTAGGGAGTTGAAGCTGAAAGGCAGACTCGTTAAAGATGTCACCTTTATTTTCTGTAACTAAGCTTCCTCCCCCATAGAGAACTTTGGGTATGAGGCAGGATGGAGAGGCACAAAGAGACAGAGAACATAGCAGCATATTCAAGGTAACTCAGACAGCAATACCAACTAGATTTCATGAGTAAAACCCAGAAGAAACAAGGGAAAGCAGAAAAATACCGAAAAAGACTTCAGATATAAAAATCATCAGGCATATACTATCAAATAGAAATCTAGTAAAATTTATATACCTAGTGAGGCTGATCAAAACAAAAAGAGAATGTACAAATAAAAACTATCAAGAGTTCTTTAAAATAGGACAAGATTATAGATTCCACAGACATTAATGAAATAAGAGATTATAAATAACTTGCTGCCAATCAATTAAAAGATTTAGATGAAGTGGACAAATTCAGAGTAAAAAGTACAATTTACCCAAACTATCAAGAGCCAAACACTCAAGAAGGAAAGAATTTCAATCTTATACAACTCGTTTACGTAAGGACTTACAATCCTCAACTCATTTTATAAGGCTAGCATAACTTTTTGACAAGTTCGACAAGATCAACGTAAGAAAGGAAAAGTATATGTTAATTTCATACATGAACATGGATACAAAATTCTGTTTCGGGAAATGGGAGGTAGAGGCTTCCAGTTACGGAATGAATAAGTCATGGGATGAAATGTACAGCGTAGGGAATGTAGTCAGTGTATTGTAATAGTGTTGCATGGTAACAGAGGTAGCCACACTTGTGGTGAGTACAACACAACATATAGAGAGTTGTTGAATCACTGTATTATATTCTAAACTAATGTAACATTGTGTGCCAACTATATGGAAAGAAAGAAAGAAAGAAAGAAAGAAAGAAAGAAAGAAAGAAAGAAAGAAAGAGGAAGAGAGGAAGAGAGAAAGAAAGAAAGAGGAAAGGAAGGAAGGAAGGAGGGAGGGAGGGAGGGAGGGAGGGAAGAAGAAGGAAGAAAAGAGAGAGGTAAAGAAAGGGAAGGAGGGAGGAAAGGAGGGAGTAAGGAAGGAAGGAAAGAAAGAAGGGAGAGGGAGGGAAAGAAAGCTTAGCAAAGTTGCTGGATATAAAAATCAAAAGGCCAAAATCAATTGTATTTCTTTTTTTTTTTAAGATTTTATTTATTTATTTGAGAGAGGGACAGAGAGAGCACAAGTGGAGGGAGGGACAGAGGGAGAGGGACAAGCAGACACCCCACTGAGTGTGGAGCAGGGCTCAACTCAGTGCTTGATCCCAGGCTTGATCCCTTGAGATCATGACCTGAGCCGAAGTAGGATGCTTAATCAACTGAGCCACCCAGGTGCCCCATATACTTCTGTATGTAAGAAAATAAATGTTAGAAAATGTAACTAAAGAAAATATATCATTTATACTAGTAAGATAATGAATTTTTATTGTTTTTAGTCTCTAAATTTGTGATAATTTATTACCACAGCAACAGGAAGCTTATAGACAATAAGACTGTTTATAACAGCCTAGTCCAAATAAAAACATAATCATTTTCAAATGCAAGAAAAATAAAAAGAAAAATAAAAACAAACGCAAAAGAGAAAAAAAGCAAAAAATAGTTCCAACGTACTTGACAGAAATTGGTTTCCCTTATATATGAAGAGTATTTACAAATTCACAGTGAAGGCATCAGTAACACTGATGGGGGGGGAAGGAAGTAAACTTTTCACATAAAAAAAACACAAACAGCCAATACCAACCCCCCATGAAGAGATACTAATCTCATCATATTAGAAAAATATGTTTACATGCTGCCATTTCTGCCTACAACAACCTAGGTTAATTACCCTGACTTGGTAGTTCTTACAACTTCTGCGCCCCCAGACTTATGTGAAGAGCATGTTAAGAATAAATAATTTTGGTCCCATCTCCAGACATTCTGATTCAGTAAGTTTGGGGCCAAGAACTCTGTATTTCTTATATATGGTCCAACTCTATGGACCATATGATTTTTGGGTCCAAGTGGTCCAAGAAATACATTTCAGAAAACCACTGCTTAGCTTTTGACTTTCCTACTCCTGAATTTCTTCCTAGATATCCTAAGCCCACATCCCACTTCAGAGTCTGCTAGATGCATAACTAACCGCATAAAGGGTAAACTATATACACAATAAAACTTTGGCAAATGTGGGGGGGAGGTGGGCACTGTCAGAGCCCTTGAAGCAACCAGTATGACACTTAAGTAATTACCATGGTGCAAAGAGCGGCCACTGTCATCATGTCCAGGAGTCAGGGGGCAGACAAAGATGACATTTTTGTGGGATAAGGATGCAGCAATTTTGTAATAAGTATGTAAGTGCACGCTTTAATTAATACAGAGGGAGAAGACACACTATTCTTTCTGCACTGACTGAGAAGACATCCCACACCGAGGTCATGACGTCACAGGGAGAATCAACAAGGCCCCTCTGTCAGGGTGTAAGTATGATTTTAGGGTGTAAACGGACATCATCCTTATGGTATTAACATAACTCTTTAGGAAACTGACATTTAATCTCTGTGATTTCCAACACCTCCTAAATAACCTGGTTTGCAGGCACCACGGTTGCCATACATAAATTGGCTTTAACAAGGAGACAGGTTGTTTATCTTCAGTCCATTAACTTAAGGAGGACAGTCAGAGGTGTATTCACAGCACTGCTCTAGGTCAAAACCAAGACAAGCCTTGTTTACATTTTGTTCATCCCCTCAGGCCCACGCTAATGAAAACCCTTCTGCTTGAGTCAACTCTAGAACCTACTTGCCTACTGCATTTGACAAACATAGTTTAGGACCATAAATATTTTTAAAATTTCCTTTCTTCTAACACCTGCTATCAAGAAATATAGCTGCCCTTGGTACTTAAATAATAACCACCAGTAACCCTACACTGATAACTGGATGGCAAACGCTGTCTTAACATCATGCTCACAATATTTGGCCTAAATAGATAACATTTCTTTAAAAAAAAAAAGAATTTGTACTGGCATGCATTCAATTACCTGTCTTTGACAGCATTATTTTTAAAAATCTAAGTGTTAAAATACTTACTCTTTTAGATGGACACGATGTATGGAATGAGAATGTCCCACTGTTTAAAAATGTCCAGTACGAGACAATATTACAGAAGCACAGAACAATACTTAAATATCCAGAGCATCCCTGAAATTCTATGTACAATTTCATATAAGCAAATGAGATGCTACTGGTTTGATATCAAACATTAATAATAGGACAAACTTACTTTTAGAATTTGCTTGCAGCGCCAACTATTAAACTTAATAGTTTGGTAAATTCTAAACTATGCAAAGAGGTTTTGTAAAAGATAATAGCATTTAGCCATCAACTCTTTTTTATTTTGCTTTCACATACCCAGCCAACACTGAATAGTGGTTTGGTATTTATATAATGGACTATAATCAGGAGGTAGAATTCTTGCCCTACTTTGGCACTAATAAACTGTACAGCCTCTCAGAGTTATACCTGTAACATGGATCGGAGAGAAGGAAGAGAGGAGAGATTGCAGTAGAACATCTCTAGGGTTTTTTTAAATATTGATGTTTTCATGCTCTGTCTTTATGACAGCTGGTACCCCAAGAGAAACAAGAGAAACTGCTCTTCATCTAGCTAAGCACAGAATCATGACCTAAGTCTGGCCCAGAAAAGGGTTTCAGTTAGTAACTAGCCACTAACAGAAATCCTTTCAGGATTCTGCTTTGAAATCACTTCTACAATTGTCCCAAGGAGTAAATACAAATGAGGTGATGGGGCATCAAGTGTCCACGCCTCAGTTACTGCAAAATCTTTTAAATCTGTGTATCATCGCAATCCCCAGATTCAAATTCTGAATCACTGAATACAGGAGTTACAAAGGGGGAAGTCTGGAGGAATCACCTAAAAGATCTAGTACCTATTTCTATTGTTTGCTGTTTCTTTTCCTTTCTTTTCTTTTCTTTCCTTTTCTTATTTTGAAACTCACCCTATGAATAAAGAGCAAGTCAGGTGTGTAGAAAATTTTATATTTCAGGAGAAATCAGCCAATCATGATATAAACAAAGGGTGGAAATCCTTGCAAATACCTCCATCAAACATAGCTAGGGCAGAGTATAATTTTTCCCCTTGTGAGAAACAGCCACACATAGAGATCTAGGTCTGTTTCATTAATTCTCTTAAGCAAATTAAATTATTGTAGTTCAATATTAGCTGAAATAAAACAAAAATGAATCTCTTTAGCTATGCGATAATCGACTTGCCCTACGATGCATATTAATGTAATGCAATATTATATGTTGACTCAGAGCCTGTTTGGAAGTAGTGGTGGAAATAAAACCATCATAACAGCCACTGACTCCTCCCTGAACTTTTAGTTCCTTCTTAAGCTCTGACTGACCCATTGTTTATAACCATAAATCTGCTAAAGAATCCTTACTGGCTTCTCCCATTCTCCACTGTCCTGCAGTTAGTCCCATTGCAATAAAAGGTCTCCCAGATTCATTTCTGCTTGATGGCCCAGAACATCATACTGAAAGCACTGAGGCTATACATTCTCTTCTAGTCCTTCATATTTTCCTTTGGATACAGACACCAAAAGAAATTTTATGTACAAGGGCCATGGTCAACGGGATGGTGCATAGAAAGAAGATGTCAGCCACATATTATTTAAAGCCTAAAATTTCATTTACTTGAGACAATTTATATTCTCCTCTTATATTTCTATAATTCAAATCTGAAGCAACATAGCACACTGAATTTCCACAAGACACAAACCATCTCCATAGCTGTTTCTGGTGTGTTTCTAGGGATAAAAATGCACACAGTTCTCCAAGGACTATCCCTACTCACTGATATAGCCCAAATTCTCACCATCTTTCCTTCTTTATTCCAAAATAATTTGAATGCTTTGTGCAAAAACTTAAAAAAACAAAGTCAAAACACAGTTATAGCCAATGAAAAGGTCTTTGGTAGGCTGGATTGAAGAGAACCACTTCACACCACCCTGTCTCTTGGAAATCATTTCAAGCAACAACACCCTTTATATTTCTCCCATGTAGAGAAACACAGGGAAAATGCCACTGTGTCCCCACAGCCCAAAGCTCACTAGCACTACTGATAGAGGTTATATTTCAAGAGTAAAAATATTTAATTTAATGCTGTTCTAACCTCGCTATAAAAGAAAAATTTTCCAAGGTAGATACAATTGTCACATTTCAAACCTCTGAACAAACAATTCATGAAAACAAAGGATGAAAGCTCAGTTGTGTGTAAAACAGTTGCAAAAGAATTTTTTAAAAGCTTATTTACTTAAGCACAGTTTCCCAAAACTCTTGGTTTAAGGACTTTTCTAACACGCAACGAAAGGGTTCATTAATATCTGGAGGACCACCTGATGTACTTTAAAACTTGATACCATACCCATGCTTTCTCAGGTCAGCTTATGTATTTTTGAATTGGATAGATATCCTCAAATACTGATTTGGCTTGGGCAGATGTATCCAAATACTGCCTTTCTTGTAACAATTCACTTTTTCCATTTCTTAAATATAATTTCCTGCACTCTTCCTTATATATATTNAAGGACTTTTCTAACACGCAACGAAAGGGTACATTAATATCTGGAGGACCACCTGATGTACTTTAAAACTTGATACCATACCCATGCTTTCTCAGGTCAGCTTATGTATTTTTGAATTGGGTAGATATCCTCAAATACTGATTTGGCTTGGGCAGATGTATCCAAATACTGCCTTTCTTGTAACAATTCACTTTTTCCATTTCTTAAATATAATTTCCTGCACTCTTCCTTNTATGTATTTTTGAATTGGATAGATATCCTCAAATACTGATTTGGCTTGGGCAGATGTATCCAAATACTGCCTTTCTTGTAACAATTCACTTTTTCCATTTCTTAAATATAATTTCCTGCACTCTTCCTTATATATATTTTCAACATATGATTCATTTCTCTTCATTTTAGGATACTATGCCAGCCCTCTCCTCTATTGCTCTCTCCAATGCTCCCCAGAATGCCAAACTAAGATTCTCAAAGACTGAGTGTTATTTAGAATGCTTTCCATTACCAGTGATAGAGCCTGTCTTGTTTCTGAATTGCAGCAATGGGGTAGTGAAGACAAGATGTAGTCTCCAACCAACGCGTATTAGCAGTTAGAGAACTGTATCAAATTCTCCAACCAACATGTCATAACAGAGAACATTCAACTACATTTTCTTTTTATGTTTGTTGATGATGCTTGCCAATTTGCAATTTTTTCATGGGGAAACTATACCTATTCTAAACCCACACTAACAAAGGGTAAGACAGAAATGAAAAAAGGGAAATGATTTTCAGGAATATCCAGCTGCTGCTCTGGTCTTTTCCCCTTAAATTCTCAGGTTCCCAATTTCAGTTTCTTCTTAATAAATATTTACGGGGGTTTCAAATGCGCTCCTCACCCATGTTATATACTTTTTTTACCAGTGGAAATGCCATGAAGAATGAGCAAACTCTGTCTTGCAGTTACCTTAAGACAGTTTAGTTAATTAATACTATATATAATAGGTTCAACTCTATAATGAGGAAAGAAGGTGCAAAAATGTGGGAATGAACATACTAGTGAAATCTGAGTCTCTTTATCCTAACCTTATTTTTTAAAAAACATTTTTGAAGTTGGGAAATGCAGTTTGACGCTAGAATTTCTTAAGAGGGAAGCAGGAATCACCTGAATTAAGAGATGACAGTTTCATTCTTCTATCTCTCTCTCTACACCATCCTTGGGCCTGATACCTTTTCGCAATGAGCTCTGCTCAAAGTGTCAGTCCTTGAAGTTGGTGCTGTAGTGAACCTGTGTGTGTGTGTAGTCAGTATATATAATTTTGCTTTTACAATGTTGGCAGAAGAAGAAGCCTACTAATTTTATTCAGTATGATGATAGGCCCTAACATTTTAATTATTTTTCATGTTGTGAGTAATTTATTATTCATTGGGTATCTTCCCTGTAAATCTTGTCCTTACTCTATAAGATTTTTCTTTGGTGTCCAACAAAGGGTTTCATTGCAATAAGAATCAAGGTGTGTCTATGTTCTTACCCAGAGCTCAAACAATGCCAGCCTTCCAGACTAGCCCAAGAGTTTGGGGTGGGGAAACAGAGTCATTATAGAACATCTTCATTCCTCTGCCCAGAGAGCACTGGAGTTATCACCCATGCCCTCCTAAAAGGGCATCTTGAAGCACATCCTGCTGCAGAGCCGAATTCAGAACCCAGAGGACTGGGACTAAAATCAAATTTCATTGGGGTTCGTGTGCAAGAGAGACTCGAAGGAATGGATTGGCTCCTTTTCAGGAACATTTGCCTTTTGATCATTTTAATGGTAAGTAGAATTTAAAGGCCTGGAAAGGAAATGCAGCCTTAAGGCCTATCTCTTCTGTTGGTTTTCAGATTTTCTACGTGGGATTTATTCCTTTCTAAACCTGTTCCTATAAAGAGAGTTCTGTGAGTTCAGCCAGTGGTGACTTGAAAAGGCTCTCCAACCTTAAGGGACCAAATGCCATAGAAAAGCATGGGGAGAATCTGGCTGAATTAGAATTCAGTGGCATCACAGACATAATCTAATTCAGACTAAATGCCAGAATAATTCTAAAATGTAGAGTCAGAAACAAAATTATTTTTCTATTTTCTTTTACTTACACTTAAAGCAAACAGATTGCTGTCAAAATCCCCAGTGCAATGGATTCTATGTGTGTAGGGAAGTAAAGTTGGTCAAGCCCATTTCTTTCAGACAGTTATTTCCCTATGAGTTTGTTTCAAGGTGAAGGAATGTTAGCTATGTGAAAATTACATTGCAAATAACTATGAAATACTTAAGTCATATGACAATTTTTTCCTATCAGAAATGGCTAAAGAAAATGAAGAAAACCAAGTCATCAGGACAAACTCTTTCTGGAATTATTAAAGCATTCCAACAGTCCAGGAAGGAACCATTTAGATGATATATTTCTTTCTTTTTTTTTTTTTTAAAGATTTTGTTTATTCGACAGAGATAGAGACAGCCAGGGAGAGAGGGAACACAAGCAGGGGGAGTGGGAGAGGAAGAAGCAGGCTCATAGCGGAAGAGCCTGATGTGGGGCTCGATCCCGTAACGCCGGGATCACGCCCTGAGCCGAAGGCAGATGCTTAACCGCTGTGCCACCCAGGCACCCCAGATGATATATTTCTTTAAAATAAACATGGCATTTTGGATATTATACTACTTTCCTCCAACCCTTGGGTGCTCAAGGTACTACGTGCTCTCCAGACAGATATCATGTATAGCGAATGTCCTAGCCATTAAAAAAGGCTCTTAATGCCAGGTGCCTAGAGAACAAAGATCAGGTTGGTCAATTCACCAATTTCAATTAGAAAAATCTATTTTAAAAAAATCAACTAAGGGGTGCCTACGTGACTTAGTCAGTTAAACATCCAAAGCTTGATTTTGGCTCAGGTCATGATCTCATGATTATGGGATCGAGCCCCACAATGGGCTCTGCACTCACCAAGGAGTCTGCTTGAGACTGTCTCTCCCCCTCTCTCTGCCCCTCCCTCCACTCCTGGTCTTTCTCTCTCTCTCTATCATAAATAAATAAATCTTTGAAAAAATAAATTAAACTAGGTTATATTACATTAGACATAAGTCTATTGATGGTCAAATAATAAAACAATTCAGTCAAAACAGTTAAGAAAAATTAAAGGGAATGATAAGAGGAGGGGATTATTAGGAAATTGTACATATTTTCTTTTCAAAGCAAATAAAGGCAAATACCCAATTTTTGGCCTCACCTCAGTCTCCCAGAAATGTCCACAGTGATGCTATGATATTAGCTTGCAAAATCATTTCCACCATATTCTCAGGCAACTGGCATTATATGGGACTAATCTGTACATCAGTTCTAAAAGGCAGAGGGCAACCAAAGCTAGGAAGATAAGGGAACACATGGCCATCCAGTTGGCCCAGAAGGTGCCCTTCTTCTGGGCTTCATAGTTTTCACAGGCTTCAACAGCAGTGTGGACGCCTAACACTGCCAAAGGGCACACAGCCCAAGCTTGGAAGGGAACAGTGATAAAGCATTCCATTCTCTGAGCTTGGGAGACAGATTATTAAATACCATTTTAGAAAAACATTTGTAAACTGAAAAACTCCAAAAAGAAGTGCAATGCCCTGTTATAATGATCATTATTTATCTATGTTACTAAAGGGAAAGGAAAGAATCTGACTCAATATGTAACAGAAATTAAGAATCATCCATATAGGGGCACCTAAGAGGCTCAGTCGGTTAAGCATCTGCCTTCAGCCCTAGTCATGATCTCAGGGTCCTGGGATGGACTCCCTCCCTGCTCAGTAGGGAGTCTGCTTCTCCCTCTCCCTCTGCCTCTCCCCCCTGCTCATGCTTTCTCTCTCTCTCTCTCTCTGTCCCCCCACCCTGCTCATGCTCGCTCTTTTGCTTTCTCTCCCAAATAAGTAAATAAAATCTTTTTTAAAAAATTATTTTAAAAAAGAGTCATCAGTCTAGACCTCTTGTTATACTCCTGTGGGTTAGCTCCATGCTTTTCAACTCAGATAAAGCTTTTGTTTTTGTAAGGAAAACTGATTGCATGCATCCAGATTTTAAAGGCTACTTCTGAGCACTAAATTTTGCCTCCTATTCTCTGCACAGGCATGTTTTATGACAATATTATTTAATTGAAGAGTTAATTTTTATTCTCCTTGATCTTGAAAGAGTATCATATTTCAGATTCTCAGCATTTCTTTTTGGTAGTATTGATTTATTATTCTTACTAATTTTCATGTTTTTGATGCTTAATTTCTCCCTACTCCCCACTGATAGTACAGTATTGGTGTTTTACATTTCTTGGTAATTGTGATAGAATTAAGGTCTTTTCTAATAGATTTCTGATAGATCTTTTAACATATCAATTAATAACTTTTGTAATTAGGAAGTAGAAACTTCTAGCATGTCTCAAGGTTGGAATAAATTAGGGGAAAATCATTATACTATTATGGATGTTGTGGAAAATAGGTACACCTACTTGTCTTTCATTTCTTGAATGTGAACTCTGCCCCTTTTTCATTAAGTAAATCAAAGGCTATCCGGGCATCATTGCAGCTTACGCTAATGAGGGTGTGGCAGCTTCTTAGAGATGGGTACTTTGTGTCGTCTATATCTCAACCACAAAGAGTACTTTAAACAAGATTTTGACTGACATGATCTATAAAGGCCACCCAAAACTCTAAGCTACGATAGGGTGTCTCATTTTATCATGTGAGCTCTTTGGCATCTTCCTCTTAAGAATGTTCATCATGGGGCGCTTGGGTGGCACAGCGGTTAAGCGTCTGCCTTCGGCTTAGGGTGTGATCCCGGCATTATGGGATCGAGCCCCACATCAGGCTCCTCCGCTATGAGCCTGCTTCTTCCTCTCCCACTCCCCCTGCTTG